>NC_048274.1:29758967-30059143 GCF_009762535.1 Notolabrus celidotus
CCAGTCAATTAAACCAGACACAGCCTAAATGTGACTTTATCTTGGTTTTTTTTTTAGTTCAAAACTGTGCCAAACCACACTACAAGATGCCATCTGTCGTCTGTGATTGTGTACATCAAGGTTGTAGAGCATTACCGCATTATGGCAGTCACCATTAACTGGAGTTACAGCCCTGGATAGTGGAACTAGCTTGGACACAACATGACACTTTTTAATCTTTCAGTCAACTACTCAAACACATCCATAAATAGGACCTAAAATATGACATTTATTTCTAAAACCACCTCTTTGCTGACTTCAGGGTTGAGAAAAAAAAAAGAAAATAAACACTAACAGACATTTGTGCCAGCTGGTTTGAAAAAGCCACTCTGTGAGGCTTTTTGTTTTCCACATACAAACTAATTTTCCTCTAATCTCACCTCATCCACAAAGAGATCACTGCAAAATTCCCCCAAATTAGATTTGAAATTGTTTTAATAACTGAGTGTAAATAGCCTGTGCGCTGTATTTGGTGACTCTGCTTCATAAATTGATAAGGATGCATTGGGACAGCACATACCCACAGGGGGGAGAGGTAGCCTTCAGGGCACCCCAGCAGCACCTCAGGAGCAAACGCCAGGGAGAGAGGGAGCAGAGTTTTGAAGAGAATGTCTCTCCCTTATTTGACCTTTTCCCAGTTGCACTCTCTATTTTGACAAAATAAGACTCCTAAAATGTGATCAGGGCTGGATTTTGTAAATACGTTGACATAAAATGTTGCTGACAAAGCCATAAGTGATGCTGAGCAGTGAGGTGGTTGTTCCAAACTACACAAAGGAAACCTGAGCTAAGGGTTAGATTTGCAGCAACAAGTGTTATTTTGCTCAAATAGCTCAAGGGAAATTTAGTTTGGGGTTTTTAAATCTGTTTAGCATTATGGATGTTTCAGCACTAAGCCACCAGAACCAAATAAGACAGAGGAGTCAGAGAGGCAGCATCTTACTCAGGCGGGAAAGTAACGTATTTTGTTTCCAAGACGACACACAGTTATGTAAAAGTGACAGGTTCTTGGCTGTGCGTCTGTCATGGTCATTGGATTACTTGATGTGTGAGATGAATGATTGATAAATCCAGGCAGGTATTTAAATAAGGGGCCTGAGAAACACTGAGCCCAGGGGAGTCCTTTAATTTGTCCTTCTCTGAACTGCCGACCGTCTCCTGCAAACTTTCCAAAAATAGCCTGGAGAGTTTGTGTCTAGCAGGGGGAGACGTCACATTACTCAACCTGCTTCCTCGGCTTCGCTATGATTATTTTACTGCAGCTAATTGCCAAGCTGAAGACCGAGGGTGATATCATGAATGCCCTTGTGTAAAGTTTTACTTATTGCTTTAAATTTAGAGTCATCTTTCTGTGATGGTTACCATTTAAAACAAATACATTTTCTATTTGCAGAAAGAACAAAACATGAAGAGGTGTGATTCATATATTCAGAAAGCTCCAGAAGCATACAAAAGTTTAATAAAGAATGAAAGAGATGGAGAATGGATTAATATGCCACACACATAAAGATGATGAAAAGGAGGTGAAGAAACCGAATAAGTACAAATGGGATTCAAATGACTGTGAGATTAATGCAGGCTGCCCTCTGCTTTCCTCACTTCACCTTTATTTCAAACTATCAATACACGCTGCAGGGCTTTCAGTGTAATGTTATTGCACTGTTTACATAATATAGTTTGACTTTAAGAACTGCTTCTCGTTAGTGTTCTTCAACTCATGTACTTGGATACAAAAATAAATGAAATCAGGCAGGACAGAATCAAACTGCAAGACTGTACTACTTTAAACTGTCTTACCATGGCTGAACCTACAGCATGTTAATGGGTTGGGTCAAAAGCAAAGACTTGATTTAAGACATGGATGTAGCATCCAGGTCTGATATAGAAGCCAATGTGTAAATACATAAAACATAAATTCTTATTTGTGGCCAGCTGGAGGAGCCTCAACTAGTTTTAAAGCAAGCAGCAACCTGTAGAAGATTGAGAAATGAGCCATTAGTTTTGTAGATTTTAAGGTTTCAATGACTGAAAGTTAGGCTGAGTCAGCATTTCCAAAGTGGTGACCTTGCATCTTGCAAGCCAAGCTAGAGCTAGGGTGCCCTGCTCAAGGGTACCTCAGTAGTATGCACTCACCTCTCCAGCTACTAGCCCAGTTTACAAACCTGATCCAAGCTTGAACCAGTGACCCTCTGGTTCCCAAGCCACGTTTCTATAGACTGAGCTACTGCCGCCCCCAGCTGAAGGCTTGGTCATTGCAAACTTTTCTCAATGCCCACCCTCTCACCCATGGTCACTTCTGGCTCCAATATAACAAGATGGCAGCAACCAAAAGACCAACATGAAAACTCTAAAATGGTTGTCTATTTCTTGTTTATAGTCCATGGTTATGGAAATTGGATCTCTTGTTTTTAGATTATCTTTATGTCAAGAGCAGGTTATAGGCTTCAGGACTTACAAATGCAGACCCTCTTCTTCTTGTAAATATGTTACAAGGCTGTCAAGCAAATCCACACGTACACCTTCCTATCCAAACACAATAATAGAGTTTACAGGCTAACCCTTATCAACAGTGGACCGAGCTCCTGCAGCTCTCCCAGTGAGGCCTGATGTTACAGCCTTGGCGTACTTTATTGAGCCATTGCTTGAATGTTGACTATAGCGTTCAGTGGCATTTCCTTTAGCCTCAGCAGTTCTATTTCACACTGCAGGGTCAGCGTCATATAACTCAGAGACCTGCTGTGACTCCAAGGGTAAAGAAATATTTGTTCTCAATCGGATCCAATAAATGATGCCTCCCCCTCAGTCAGGGGAGTTTGATGAGTTTCATGAGGACGGTCAGGAACTGATTTCAAAGTGCAGATGTCTGAAATGAAAGATTTCATTATCTCATCTCCACTGCTTTATGACTGAGTGCCTGGTGGTGCCATTTCTGTTCATAAGCCTTTTTGTCAGGCGTTTTGATCCCCAGCATTTCATTTCTTCGCCCTGAAAAATGGCAACCTTTGTTTGGGAGGGCGCAGATAGAACACTGGACCCTTAGGGTGTCATGGTGTAATCGTGCAGCTGCTACCAATTGTTGTAATGAGCGTGTGGATAATAGTGGATTTGGTAAGAGAGAAAAAAAAAAGTAAAGACTCTATCCAAGAACCATGTGATGTGCATGTTTCTGTGTCAGTGGGCCTCAAATTATGGCTCTTACTCATTCCACAGATACCCAGGGACCTGTTCCGCTGGGTGATGAATAATATGGCAGACAGGGAGGAATCTCTCACCTCATCTTCAACCGTTGCATGAACCTGCAATAAATTTCCCGCCAATGCCATATGGTGGCGAGTCAAGTGTGGGATTCAGTATGCTGTGTTATTTATTTATTTCGCAGGTGTTGCTTTTTTATTAGTGATTTATGTGTTATTGTGTATGATCTGCTGCTGGCATCTATGACATGGGGTGTGCAGGGTTTTTGGAAGATGGCCCAGGCTGAATCAAAGCCACGGATGAAGAATATCGTGGCAGCACTTGGCTCCATCCTTGGGCATTTCATTATTTTTAGAAGTACAGTAAGAAGTGAGGAATGGTTAACCAGGTTCTCCTTTAAAAATGATGAATGTAAAAGGGTACTTCAGTGAAAGATTTGTGACTAGCTGGAGGAATTAAGTGAGGACTTATTCAGCAAGATCCTCTGCACATGCTTAGCTTAAAGCTGTTGCTGTCATCTGGAGTTTATGATTGCAAAAGAACGTTAGCAGAGAGAATTCTTTGATCTTTTGCATAGTTTTGTAATAAAGAATTGAATATCTCTGGCTGTGTTAGTATGCACTGATGTTTTGATTATTTATTGGCTATGACCCAGATTTTCAAACTTTGCTTCTGTTCAAGGGTGAACGATATGTTAGGAAATAAATCATTGTTTAGATATTAGCCATAACTCACAGTAATGATCATACTTAAGTGTGTTGGCTAAAATGACTAATGTGCGGCTGTATGACACTTTTTTTTTAAAGTGCACAGAAGTGATTTTTTAAGCCTAGTTTTTCAAAAGCTCTGTTCACAAATGCCGGCTCCTGTTGTGTTTTATTAGCAGAGCAGTGGAGGAACAGCAAGAGAAAACATAGTGAACACTGAGTACTGGAACTTTCTATTGCCACATGAGTCTGCTTCATACCAACACAAGAATCTGATCTGTTGTAGATTGTACTGAAATGAGGGATCTTCAACGTTTTATCAGTAAGTTGTTGGGTAGCAGAAGAGTTGTGATGTCAGTCTTGCGTGTCCACCAGCCAGATCATTTCTGTACATGACTTAGCTCCACCAGCACAATATGTCATCGCCTATCAGAATAGTATTTTGTCTTCGGCATCACAAGGCATAGTCCACTACAGGCTATGAACCTCCTCCTGTATATAGTATAAAACTTTAACTATTATTAGAGCAATTGTTGGTTTTGTGTATAGACTGAAACATTGCTCAACCATATTTGGCATTCCTAAACATTATCCCCATCACCAAAGAATAGCACGTACACACAATTAATGACTTTCACAAAAAATATTGTATTACAATTTTCCAAGTAAAATTGTCACTGACAAAATATGTATATATTTTTTAATGATATCCCTGATACAGTATATCCAGTTACTGCAACCAGAGCAGAGTTTACATGATTTTATACTGTATATCTATTAGTATACAATATATCTAAATGTCAAATTGATTTTAACATTTATTATTTGTTACATTCTTTGGCTAAACTTTCATTTTGTGTTCCTTCTGTCAGAAAAGTTGTCACCTGAGTCTCTTTGTCTTGCGTCAGTTGCAAAGCAATAGCCGAGGTGAAAAGGAGCCCGTGTGAACCACAGTGAGGCTCATTGACCCCTCTCCTATCAAAGCACAGCTTTTTACTGGCTGGAAAAATGGCTCTCCTTCCTATACACGTTGACTCCAGATCTACGATTACACTTCTCTTTTTACATGTCAGCTCCCTATCTGTTATCAGCAGAGGAGTGGAGTGGAGGGGTCTGCTGTGCTAATATAAACAATTACAATGAGAAGGCTCCAGGGGGATCTTCAGAGTGATCAAATTGATGGGCTTTAGGGGAAATTTATGTCCATGAGGCTTTTTTATTAGCACAGTAACCACATTCTGATGAAAACACCTCCCAGAAGAGAAGGTTGCTGTCCTTGAGTTGGTAAACAAGAATGTCAGATTAAAAGGAAAATTGATTTTTCACTTTTTATATTAGGGTCGTCAGTGAATGGGAACATATGGTGACTCATCCTCTGTTATCTCTGATGGTGTCAATTAAAAGGGTAAAGAGGAAATGGGGCCACCAAATGCCAAATGTGTCGGGTCATATTTTAGCCAACTCCTGACCTTTAGTGCCTCCCCTCTGTTCTCATATGGCACACAGAGTCCCTGCAACTCTTATGTCTGTGCCCCAAGGTGCTTTGTGCCAAATTTTCTCGACATCACTTAATGTGGATTACAGGATGTCCTTCAAAATAACAAGAAATCTATAAAACTGCTATATAGAGTCCATGCAAACATGATATGAAGTGATATTTTCCTCTGGAAGATCAGAAACAAAAGACAGGAATGTCTCTGCAGGACATTCAAAGGAGTTCAGTTCTGCAATAAAAAAACAGGATTTGACAAATGTGCCCTGCACAATTTTTCTCTATATAATTGGATGGACTACATGAATATTTGAATGGATATGACGGGGCTTACCTCTGGTCAAAAGACCTATCTCAGTAAAACGAGCCCTCACTAAATTGGCTGATTGAAAGGAAGAGAAGTTTCTCTGTCCTCCTTTATTCATCATGGGACTGTGCTGAGTAGATATTAGTTTTCTCCCCTATTGCTTTACCCTTTAGCTTTAAAGATGGTGCTTTTAATCCAGTTTAAAACACCTTTTCTCCTGAAGGTGCCAATAAAGAGTGAATTCTCTCAGCCGGTGGCAGACGTTTAATGGGGAAGTCTCTCTCTCTCTCTCTCTCTCTCTCTCTCTCTCTCTCTCTCTCTCTCTCTATCTCTCTATCTCTCTATCTCTCTGTCTCCCTCTCTCATTCTCTCTACAGACAAAGCTACGATGGGCTGGAGAAGAGGCTAAAGGAAGTCTTCAGTGAACGAAGCAGCATCCTGCACCAGCTCTCCAAGACTTCAAAGGAGTTGGACAGCATAAAAGGCAACCTTCAGGTTGGACTTTTTACTGTTTCCTTCTGAAAGATACAACAAAGCCAGAAGGCTTAGTGGGACGTGAGTTCTTGGCCATGGGTCATTTTCCTGCCTCTGTTTTCATCCTTCTTATCACTGGGAAAACCTTGACTCTTCTCGTTTTTTAAATCAATCTGCTTTACAACAACATGCCGTCATTAAACTTTAATGTGTAAATGCTTTTCAATTTGGTGAGCCCACCCCTTGTTTTGTATGTGATATGTACCTGGAAATGAGGAAGCTGAGTAAGGAATGCACAGATGGGGAGATCAGTTAGATCAGTTAGTTGTGAGCAAACTTTTTCTCAGCCCTGAATAAAACAGGAGATACAAGGAGTTTTATAGAAGAGGGAATAAAAGAGATAAAATAGGGAAGATTGGCAGGGCCTCAAAGTCTTAAACTTGAAATATTAATACTGCACTCAAAAGGAAACTTCAGGTTATTATATCCTGTGTTTTACTTTCAAAGCTCAGGCTTTGAAATGTATCATCAGTTAAACTTTACTCACCAAAATAACTACAACATTCAGAGAATACACCAACATCTCCAAAACAAGGCCATCAGCTAAAGTCTCCAGACTGCTTCTTTGGTTCCAGTTTGATCTGGGATATAAAGTTGTGTGCACTTTTGGTTTCCCTCCAAAACTAAACACATAAACCCTAATTTGGGACCTATGTTTGATTTCCCTTTTTACATTACAAAAAGTGTTGGACTGTTAGCTTGTTTACACACAGTAAGACAAGACAAGATTAGGTTCCAGGCACTTTATCTGTACCCACGGGTAGATGTATTTGCTGCTGGATGATGACATCCAATTTAACACCAAGTCATAAAATAACCATAATATCAAACAATAGAATCTGAGTAAAAAAATATTTAAACATAATGAAATGTGATAAAAAAATTCTCAGGGCTCCACCAATCAGAACTTAAATCAATGAAAAATGTCAGTAGATGAAAATAACTCAGATAAATACATGACATCTGTAATACAACTGTGGTAAAAGTAAGGATGTGAGTGTTTCTGCAGTATATCTGAAATATCATTATATTACATTAGATAGATAAGACAGATTGTAGTTAATCCTGAAGGAAATCCACAATGCTCCAATATCTCAATGTTGACATAGAGCATCAAATAAGCCTACATGTGGAATAAAAAAATACGGTGTATAAAATTGTAAATTTAACATGTAGGAGACTAAAGCAAAAACAAAGTGCCCAAAAGAGAATTGCATGAAAAGTACCTTAAACGTAACAAAAGTAAGATAAATGGAAAGTAACGACATGTCATCAACCATTAGCAGGTATACTAAGAGCTAGTGAAAAAACTTAGCACATGATATTAAACACAAATGTACATGATGATACTAAAGAGTATCTTAGGCATAATCATGATGATAATATTATTGCATATTGGTTAGTGACACTGCTGTATGCCCTATCTAACCCATCTTCAGCTGTGTGACTAAAACAATGTTATCATGAGTATTGCCTGAGCTACAAAACATGAGGAAAGAGTCATACAAAAGTTCAGACAAAGTTTTGAGAATGTGGTAAGTGCTCACGTTGACTGTAATGTTTTCAAGGACCTGATACTGCATGACCTCAGACATACGTCTTGAAATATGCTGAAATATTGTATATATCTAAATTGTATTCTATCTTTATTTATCTATTTTATTTTTACTTATTGAAACTTCTTCTTGATTGTACTCATGTCTGTGTTGCTGTAACAACTGAATCCCCCCCCAGTTTAAAGAAAGCATGATGATATTTTTTGCCAGAAAACACTACCATGTAAAGGAGAAGGTAAAAAAGACATAAGTTGTCCATAGAGGACGCCAAAATTGCTCCTTCACAAGAGCTTAAATTCAAGGTTTACATTTACTTGTATTTCAATGTGATATCTTTTGAGGCTCCCATGAGTTGTCCATGTAGGTTTTTGATGTTTTGTTTATTTGTTTGTTTGTTTGTTTATTCAAATCTGCAACACATGCCAGTTTTTGTCACCCCACTTTCTGTCCTTGTTAAAATATGCTGTAAAAACAGCAAAATTACACACCGCAGCTCTGAGTGTGAGAATGTGATTCTGTATAATAGAAACGAATAAAACTGGGTTCAAAAGACAAATTTAGCTGGATGATAATGAGGACTCTTGACCCTGCTGCACAGGCAGGAAACTGTTAGTTACTCCAAACACTGGTCTTAGACATCTTATCAAGTAAAGTACCTTATTATACCGTAGATATTAAAATTCTGCCAGCATTTCTCAAAATACAATTATCTCTGTGGCAGATACTGCACATCACTTCTCACCAGCCAGTTTGGGTCAACTTCATTACAGCTCTTGGCAATGACATGAAATGAAGAGAAACCCAATTATACATTCAGATATTTAATTATTTAGAATTTGGGGTCATGTTGGTTTGTGCGACAATGATCTTGCAAAACATGTTTCCCTCTGTGACATTTGGTCCTTGGGTGCAATTTCTCTGCATCACTCCTAAAGCTGCAGTTTGAGTGATGTTTCCTTCCGTGCAGGGTGTTGATGTTTAAAAGCTTCAGGCAACTTTTCCCAGGCAATTGAATTGTCAGAAAATCAGTAATCAGGAAATTGATATGCTGACTTCTCCTTGAATTTCTGTGTATCGGGGAGAGATGACCCATGTGTCTGGAACCAGCTCATGTAGTCTGGCTATCATCCTCCCCAAGGCACGCTTTGATGTCTATTCACTCCAGGCGAGCTAGGTTGGCATCTATCATGGCCCCGGGCATTGAGCCAGCATGGTGAGCAGGCCAGAGGTTGATTCAGATTTGGTGTGCTGTTGAATTAATCTATTCTTCTGGGGGAAAACATCATCTACATAAAAATAATCAACTTTAAAAAAGAATCAAGTCAACAGGGGGAGGCGTTTAGTATTTCTGGAAAGATTTGACGGAGCAAGTGTTCATAGTTTTAATGAGTTGCCCACAGGTGGAGGTCAGGGACCCTAATAATGAAGCTTTATGTGATGGGGGATTTATCTTGGCAGTGGCTTCGGGTTAGATCTTATAAAGGAAGTACAATTATAGGACTTCACTTGCCCTGCACCTTACCGCAGGCTTTGGCAACAATTTGGATTGTACTTTGACAAGTAACATCATGTGACAAGTGAACATGAGTAAAAAGGAGCTGTTTTGACAGTTACATTCATGTTGTAGTCATATGACCTGCAGGGGTTCACTCGCTTGTCAGTGATCTCATGGAGTAGACCCTCATATCATGTTATTTGTGTATTTAAAATGAAACAGTGGTATAGCAAAATAACATGTGTATATGCAAAGGACAGTTATGTGATCCTAGAGACGTTGTCTCCACTTAATTTGGACTTAAGAAATGTGGGCACTGTAAATCACCTCCAAATTCACATGTAAACATTACCGTAACAGAACCCTTTTCATTTTACAAAACAAAACACAGAGCCAAGTTTGGTATAAAATTAAATGGCTTGTTTAATATGGTGCAAAAAAATGGAGACAAAGTAAAGAAAAGAGCCACAGAAATTAAAAAAACAGTCAGTGAAAACTGATTCAAACACCTCCTGTTTTAGATTTACGTCTGGGCCACTTCTTTTTCTCATTGGACTTCTTTAAAAGGAGTCGAAGTCGCTAGAAAGAAAAAACTCCCAAGAAACTTTTCTATTCATTACAAATTAAAATCATGTTACCCAAATGAGTAAACAAGCCAGAAGAATCTAAGTAACAGAGAGCTTACACTGATGAGTGTGATGGACTGTACTGAATATTTCAAGAATGCTTCAACTGTGATATGAATTTCATGACAGTGTAATGAATGGGAAACCAGCGCTCTCTGTGGACCTGTCAGGCTGCAGCACTGTTGCATCTATGGTTTGCTTTGGAAAATGTCCTGGATGTGTATTTGAGGAATCCGGACATCCAAACCTAAAACTCGAAATTAATCCAAATTGTAAACTTTTATGTTCTCTGCAACCATAACTCTGGTTTCACATGACAAAAAAAGGCCTGTTCATTTTTGTGGAATGAGCTTAGTTCCCCCTGTTTTGTTCACAGAGATGAAGGGGGACTTAGTGACAAATGGTACAAATCACAGAATTTAAGAGGATATCAAAAGAGATAGAGAGCATGAGCTGATTTAAGCTCTTTTTTATATTTCTTACCACAATGTTTTAACATAATATATGAGCTCGTCTGAAGGGAATATACATTCTGTATTGTCAAGAGCAGTTGCTGGCTCCTTCCGCTGTTCTAAATGTACATGAAGTGAAGCGAGGGACTGCAGAGGGAGGGGGAGAAACAACTCCTCTGCGACAAGGGGAAACTGGGTTTATGGAAATGCGGTGTTAATTACCTCCTTCAAGCATAATTTAAAGAGAAGCTATCACTCCCTTTGAGTCCACCTTTTCTTAGAAGTCTGGAAATTACTGTTCAGCTCATAACAAATAAAAAATATCTTGGAGGGCTTGTTGGGCGATCAGAGACTTCACTAATCTATAATTACCCATCAGGCAGGTGCTGAGGCGCCATCTGAACCCAGTCTGCTCGCCTGCCTGTACCCTCGTTATACTTTCAGATTGTTATAGGCTATGTGATGTTTTCAGGCATCAACAACATTTTACATCTGCTTCATTATTTTATAATATTTTCTTCAAAAACTTCATGAACCTGCTGCTTTTGACATTGCTACAGTATGTAGCTCCCCTGTGACTCACATTGTTAACACAGAAGCTTTTTACTCTTGCTTTAAGGAACTTGCAACCTTGAAAAAAGCCTGGATACATTTGGATATATTGACTGTACACTTCAAGGCGAGCTTATGCAGTATATTTACCGTGCCATGACTGTTGTAGGAGCTTTGAAGTAGGTCTTATTTTGGAGTTTGTTTTCCAGGAAAGACAAACTTTTGCATATTACATGACAGTGTGTCTTCTGTTCTCTTTTAGTCGCTGAAAAACGATGACTCAGTGGCTAAGAAGGATGTGCAGAGGATTCTGGAGCTCAGCCACAAACAGAGGTAAAGTGAGGCAACATGAATGACTTTGACACGAGTCACCTACACTGTTGTGCAGCCCATAAATGTCATTTAAATGCATGTTGGGAATTTGTAATAGCCATCAGTAATGGCTGATGAATTAATCAAATCCACAGCACTGCCAGCTTCACTTTAAATTATGTGTTATGTAACGTTTCATTGTATTAACTACATATTTAAGCCTGTTCACACTTTGAGTTAGATCTTAAGTGAGGCTCTAAAGAGTTGAAAAGTGTAAGGAGCTATTTTAGGCACACCTGGATACAAAAGTCTCAATCAGACAATGTTACATGACTCAGACGCAGAGTTTCTCTACAGCCTGGATGGGCCTGAAGCTCTCCAGCTTGAGTCATCTGTACCAAAAATGAACAAAGTGTCAGAAAATATCTGTCTCTTTTGATAAACAGTCAAAGGTAAAAGCCTTATGTAAAACATTCAGGGTACATGATGACTACATTTTCCGAGGTGCATTTCCTCAAAAGCAGAAGCATCCAACCACATTGTTTCATACTGTTACTGGAGGCATTAAAGCTAGGGTTGGTAGTCACGGAAAACTAGCATGAGTTCTAATGGAGCATTTCCTCAGGACTCCGTCTAACCCCTCCCCCTCCCCTCGGAGCTCCTCCAAAACGACGCCCCGCGAACATATGATGGTGACAGATTCAAAACCGGTCCTCACCAAAACATTATCATAGTGAAAGTTAAAAACACAAACAAATATGGCTGCTGTTAGTACTCACAACTGTCATGCATTATTCAGTTGTACCAGTGACACGATATCAGGAGAAAAGTTATAACACATATAATACTGTAACAGCTCTACTGTTTGTTAAACGTGTTCAGTGTAGATGCTCTTAATTCCTACAGTGTTGACGGTTAGTGAAGGCATCAGGAGAGGTGTAAAGTGTGTGAGCCAGAGAGAGGAAAGACAAGAGGAGAAGTTCTTCATTCATTCAAACATTGATTGTTACTTTGTTGGTTGGCGTGATCACGGCCCACAGTGACCGGTTAGTAAAGCTCAACGTGTTCACGGATCGGCTTGTCATCCCTACAGCGTCTCGACGGACGCTACAATATAAATTTCTGTAGGACTTACTGAACGTCATTAATTCTTTTGCTTGTCAGAGCCCCCATGGTGAGAGCCTTTTAGACTCTGATCCGGACTACAGTCCTGATCACCTCATCGGGTCAGAGGGGGCAGGCCCGAGGTCGAGCAAGAGAGGCAGTCAGTAGAGTCAGGGGAAGCAGAGGCAGGAGACGGGGAGTGCACGCCGGGGAAATGTACGTGCAGGAGGCGGGCAGAACGGCAGAACGAAATTCGATTTGTTTAAAAAATTGCACCCTAAAAGCGGTGATTGGTTGGTGTTTTCCCAGGTTTACTCCGGCTATAGATAGCTGCTCTTTTTCGCTCTTTTTTTAAGAACACATTATGTATTGATTGCCCTTGGGACATAAAGATCATTTCAACCAGTATAACAAAAAGTGTATCTAAATCTGACTACCAACCCCAGCTTTAACAGCTGGTTAACAGCCTCAGTAACATAGTTTTAATTCACTGTTGCTGTTTCATAACCATAGCAACAGCAGCCAAAACTCTAGGTGCTGTAGTTTTTAAGTGACCGAATTGAAAGCCAAATCATTTTTTCACAGATATTAAATTGAAATATAAAACTGATGCTTATACAGTACAGTAGAAAAAAACCTTGGATCCTTTCATTCTTAAGAAAAGTCCTTTATTTTTATGTTAAGAAAAGGATGATCGGCCTTGTCAGGGTTTTTGTGTGTGTGTGTGTGTGTGTGTGTGTGTGTGTGTGTGTGTGTGTGTGTGTGTGTGTGTGTGTGTGTGTGTGAGTGTGTGTGCGCGTATGTGTGTGCGTGTGTGTGTGCGTGTGTGCATGTGCGTGTGCGTGTGTGTGTGTGTATGTCTTTCCATTTAAGCTTTATTTGTCCCTAAAGGGCAATTGGCCTTGCAGAGGACATAGATACAGGACAATAAAATACCAAAGAGCCAACATAGGATATGTCAAAGGGGGGTCGTTGCATGTTGCGGAGTGGGGGAAACATCAGTGGTCCCAGGTTGACCTTTTGATTTCACTGAATTGCATACAAGCAGAAGGAGCTGAATAACAGGACATTGAATACAACACACTGTGGAGATGGATATGATGTACAGTCCAACAACTCATGTAAACCTGTTTTTATCTACCTATAAACTGACACAAATTCGATTTAATCAGTTTTAGAATAGAGAGTTTTTACTGAAAGGTCCTATATAATGGTTTTCTTAGCTGTTTAACATATATCTCTGTTGTCTTTTAAGCAATGTTTTGAATTCAGTTCCCCAAAAAATAAGAAATCCAGCCTCTGTGGGGGATCTGCACCCTTTCAGTTTCGAACCTCATGAACCCTGCGGTGATCATATTAGGCGGGATGCTATTAATCAGTTGATGTGGGGATTGGCTGCCCGAAAGTTGTCAGAGGGGGGAGGGTGCAGATCAGTACAGATGGAAATATAGTACGGACCCCACTTTAACATAAACAGCATAGCCAAAAGGGTAAAGAACTAAATCTAAGTCCCATCAAAGTATTTAGGTTTGATCAGATCTGATTGACAGTGGAGAAACAAACAACACAATCAATAGTTTTCACTCAAATGTTGGTGAATCCTGATTAGTAAACACAAGTGGTAATGATAAGATGATCCTCTATCAATACTCCAAAGACAAGAGGAAAAAGAAAATCTGATCATCCCTTCAAACTTGTTCTTGTTTTTCTTGTTGTTTTCTTGTAAGATCATTTAAATGAAGAAACTTGCTGAAAAAAGAAAAGCTTTCAGCACTTTAAATGATGGATTGTTCACCATTATTGATGCTGGTCTTTCTAAGGCATTGACCATTCAGCTTGTAAAATATAATATACAGAAAAGCAAGCGGGTAATTTATAATCCAATCAACCCCCTTCATGTAATTCCACAAATAATCTCCATATGAAAAATAACATCAAATGTCAGGTGCTTTATAATCTTGCAAGTGTTCTCTACCTAAAGTGCTTTACCTGTTAGGTTTGTCTGATTAATGTTGTGTGTAATGAGACTTTCAATGATTAGAAGTCATTTGTGGCCTTCGTGCTGTCTGAAATGTCAGCCAGATTGAAGTCCAGCCCTCCTGTGTGCACTATCCTGATAGCCAATCAATAGCCTATCACCCGTCTATGGCAGCTCTCACATGTCATCAAGCTAATACACCATAAAGCAACAGCTCTGCTCTGTGTTGCCTAGCTAGCATTTGTGGAGTGCTGCTTTTTCAAAGTGGTATTAATCTATCCGTGGAGTTAGATGTCTGCCAAGTCTGATTACCAAGTGGCTGCATCATGGGGGATTCAGACAGGTGATTCATTGCAAGTCATTTATTTTTGACAACTCTTAACAGAGATTTGATTGCTTTCTGGAAAATAATTTTGCAAAGAACTGTAATGCAACAAAAATACCACATAACATATAAAGTTCAGGCTGTGAAAATGTTACATGTCATGTTTTTAAAAAAAATAAAAAGCCGTGATATTTCAGCTGCACTTTCACTCGCTTCAAACCCTTTCATAACTCACTTTTCCAATAATCATAACCATGTGCTTTCTCGGTATGTCAATCTCTTCTTTTTCTTGTGCCCTTTTCTGTCAGCTTGGCCAGTGTTGATCTTGTTTATGCAAAATGTTTCCAAGACTTGGATGCAGGCGATACGAATATCAATGAAATGCCAAAGCAGGGGTGGTTGGCTGGTCGCCGTGGAGGAAAATGTTTGCTAGGCTGAACTTATGCCAAGAGACAAGCCCATTGGCATATGAAATGTAAGAGTATCTGGCTGTTGAGCAGTGAGATCCTTTCCACACAAACATTCAGGGTTGCTGTATTCCCTTCAAAGAAGCACCCGCTTGACTACACCGCTGCCCGACTTCAGCCGCGTCACATGCTCTTAAACTTACAGCCAGGCTTGGAAACAGTAAATAGGCTGTTACCTTATATTTAACTGGGCTGCAGTGTGATGTGATTTCTACAAGCGTTTTGAATTCGCTGACCCACATCACTTGCCCACTTGATTCATAATTTAGAGCACATTGCTGTTATCTCTGCACAGGAGCTTCAAACGGTACTGAAATACCAATTGCATTCTGATGCATTTACATTTATGTTAAACACTTAATAAATGCAGAGAAACCAGTCTTCACACAGCATGCACAAAATCAGCGTGGAGCATTGCAAATGCTCATAGGCTACTACATAATGCAACATAATGAATTCTACACACTGTAGCTTCTTAATATATGTTCTTATTGACCTAAAATATAGTCCTGCTTTCAATTTGGTATGTATTTGTCTTGGAATGTTTGCTAAATGGTGCATTATGTTATCAAAAACCATCCATTTGCATGAAACACTGGCCGCAGACCAAACTTTAAATTAAACAGAGCGTCCTTAAATATTAAAACATGACCTCAGAAACCCAGAAGAAAAAAAAAAAGTGACAAAACTCTGTTACTTGAAAGTAACTAAAAAACACACTATATCAAAACTACATCCTAGGTAGACCCCTGTTAGTGTTGGCATGATGACATTATTAATTTCTAAAGCTTTGGCCACTGCTCGCCTGAACAGTGTGCGTACTTGGAAGAAGTTCATGATTTTAATTTTGGCACCCATGTTAATAGTCCAGAGAAACAACACAGCCTGCTATAGCAGTGCGGGTCACACGCTGCAGTACGGATGCATCATCATAAGATCAGCATTTTGCCATTTCAGAAACTTGTACTCCTCAGCTAAAATCTAGGCCAAGAATTGTCTAATTATACTTGTCGACATGCCAGCAATAATGCACATTTGCACATTTACACTACAAATTCATTATGCATATCTGTATATTATGTATCCCACATCATACAATATGCTTTTCTAAACGGAACTTTAAATAATTTAATGAAAGACTCCATTATAGGTGGTCCTTTGAAACTCTCAGCAGCTCTGTTTTAGCACTGCAGCTGAACTGCTGTCCATGTTGACACGTCGATGAAGCCATCATGCACAGTAAAGTGTGGAAAGAGGGCGTCTGGTGTTAGGTTTAGAGGCAAAATCAAAATGCACAGATGTCAAAAAGACTCAGAAGAAAAGTGTTCTTTATCATCCCTTTAAGAATCTCACCATTTCAAATCCCAGTATTAATTTAACCTGTTTGTTTGCATTCTGACTTTGACAATTATAGATTTTGTAGATTCAAAACCTGTGACTGATACAATCAACTATTTTACTCTTTTTTCGCACAGATTACCTCCTAAAACTCAAAACATTTGCATGGCACACACTTATTTTAATCCAATATCATCACTTACTGTTGTTCCTCTTTCAAAAGAACTTACAGCTCCTCTGAGGAGTTTGTATATCTGGTTATAAAACAAGCTGAAATTAATAGTGGTGCCTCTCTATGACCTACAAAAGAAAATTAAGACCAAGAAACAAGTTATTATTCCAAATACAGTTATTTTTGATGCCTGTAAATGCTGCCACAGGGTAGGTGTCAGATGAGGCGCTACAGAATATGCTATAAAAACAGGCTTTCTGAAGCATAGATTCACCGAGAGTGATATGACTGACTCTTAAAAGACAGCAGGGTGAGTTTTTATTGTGTTACATGACTCTATTCTGTATTTATTTAGGACTGGATCAGAAAAAAGATAACAGGTACCACTTTGTTCACAGGGGGCGCCAAAATCAATACACACTGAAAGTCCCTCACAGTGCTTTGAGCTAAGAGTTTAGTGAATGAAGATTGCTCAAAGAGAATCCGTTTCTGTGCAAAATTGCTCTCAACAGTGTTATGTTTAAGACAGTCATTCCGTGCAGAGCAGTGGAGGCCTCTGAGAGTATGAGGAGGATGTGCTAACCAAGTGTTTCTCACTTTCCTCTCACTTGACAGAGAGGAGATGAAGTCCCTCCAGGCAGCCCTGCAGAAGCAGCTGGATGAGGCAAATGAGAGAGCGGAGAAGCAGCAGGCCACGGTAAGACAGACCTGACCATCAGCATCCGGCCCCAGCTAACTGGCTCCGTCACCTGTCACACAGGCCCCTCAGTGATCCACGCTCATTACCTAGCAGTCAGCTCTCTCGCCTCCACGCCTCACCACTTGATTGAAACTCTTAGGAACAGCGAGAGAAGCTTTACGTCCCTCTCATCCAATCCAAACTCCCTACTCAAAAATTAATAAGATTGGACAAAGGCATTATATCCTAAGTATGTACTTATCTATCCATCTATCTACCAGCACTCCATCCACAGTATCTGCATTCTCATCTCTCCATATATGGTCCCCGGTCCCTCTGCACTTTACTTCTAATTAAATTCAAGCAGGTATCTTAAACACTGTCTTGCAGATTCAATTAAACACTTGGTTAATACAATTTTAAAAATTGTAAACATAAGAATGAGCTCATCATTATTTCCCAGAGCCCCAGCTAATGTGTTTAAAAAGTTGATTTTGTTTTGCCAGCACTCCGGAACTCAGATGTTTTAAGTTTAGGGTTACATAAGACAAAGAAAAGCAACAAATGATCCAATTAGAGGAGCTGGAGCTGAACTTTTTTACCTCATGACTTAGAAGGATCCAAATATTTGCAGATAAAGCCTGATTTATACTTCTGTGTCGAATCGACAGCGTAGCCTACGCCGAAGGTCTGCATAGCTCCCGTAGCTACGCAGGGGCCTACGCACGTAGCTGATGTGCACCTCCTCCAAAATGTAACTACCGGTAGTATCAACGTGGACCGCAAGCCCTGTGATTGGTCCGCTTGGCAGCATTGTCTTTCCCGCATTTACAGCACTTCCGGTATCCCTGCTCATCAGCCGTGTATTTCATCTCTTCCTCTCTATTCTTCATGTAATCATGTCTGCATGATAAACAGCAACATGTATCAGCTGTAGATGAACATAACACGGTCTGAATCGCTGTGGAAAAGTAAACAGAGGTCGCGGATATCAGAGGGACCACACTGCCCTCAAGCGTTTCGGTGGAGAATTTCTGCACGTCACAGACACAACGATGTACAAGTCGTCAAACTTTATTGTTTGATTATTTGATTGTACTACCAATACCAATATTTCACGCCATTTATTTACAGTAATGTAGAATATGTTCAGTTTTTCTGGTTCTAGATTTTTTTGTTATAAAACTCGGTTGCCATCAATATAAGTTTATCATTTCCTGCTTGAACTCCGAATGGACCTGCATTTGTTCAGGTGAAAGCCAACAGGACAGCAAATCAGTATCATTACGTCAAAGAAAAGTTATTTGAAATTAAACTGCAGAGGAAAATGTTGCCATGCAAGAAAATTGTTCTTCCCCAGGGGCACAAAGTGTTTCTATTATTCCAGCACCTTACTCTAAATCTAACTCTTGGGTCCGAGCCTCAGCACAAGTTTGCTACTAGAAACATGCTCATTTTAATTTGCTGTATCTAGTCCATAGAGATGTTGTATATTCAAAATTGTGTTTATGCATGTGCTTTATCCGACTATATTGTCCTGCATTTGTATCCTTGTGCTATTCATGCAGACCACCACTGCTGCTTCTTCTACCAAACTGCTTCTCAACATATCAACATGAAGCCTGTTCAGCTGCACTGACAGCGTAACAGCAGCCTAAGAATTCCTCTGGGATTCGTATATATTTTAATAAAAAGCCTGTCCTGTTATAGTCCCTGCCTCTTATGTGGAGCACTCAGTGTATGGAATGTTACTGTGATGATCAAGCTGGTTTTATTTGCATCTTTTTCTCCATTAAGAACGGCATTCAATCCAGTTTTATGATCATTATTACTACTTTATGTGACACACTTACTGCATGTAAAATCCTTGCTGTACAGCAGTGTGAGTTGCTTTTCTCACATGAAAAGTTCCATTCAAAGTATTCCTATTTTACTTATTGTTGTTATTATGCACTGTTGCAAGGTTTGCTATACATCAGCATATAAATCTGCTCAGTTGAAATAAACAATACAGCAACATTTCAAGTGACATTCTTGCCATTTTCCCAAGACCATTGGCAAATCCCAGTTGCAGGGTTTTATGGTTTGTGTTTGACATTTATGTTCAGTAAAATGGTATTTATCGCCCCTGCCGAGTTAGAAGATTAAAAAGAACACCCCTGCAGCATGCAAATGCCACAGACGTTTAGCATAACATTAAAATACTGTATCCTACGAAGAATCCTTTTGTCCACAAACAATTTAGAAAGAAAACTGGACAGAACCTCCAGAGAGAATCAACATTAAGATTGAGCATTAGTATGCTTGTAAATTTGTCTTACAAAATTGAAACAACAATCTAAGATTGAATGTGCAGAAATCCCCAATAACAAATAGATATGGGAGTTTTGAGAGTGTTCACTTGGTTATTTCAAGCTTCAGGCAATGTAATAAATATCTTTATTTACCAAGCAAGAAGCCTTTGTGATTTTGTGTTACTGTATAGAATGAAAGTTATGGGAAAGGCGTAAGCATTTTGTGTTTTGCAGATTTCCATTGACCTTTAATAAGGAAGTAAACTCTCAGATACAATGAGTTGAGTTATTTCACATTTTGATTGCTTGGGTTTTCTACTGTTATCAAAAGTCACTCAGTGAAAAAGCAATTCATAACCATGTTCGTTGGTCAGTCAGTCCACCACTTTGATGCAAACTGTCGGGTTGGGTTTATGTTGTATGGTGGAATCACTCTTGTTCTATCCATCAGCAGAAGTTTGGATAATGCGTCTTTGCAAAGCAGCATTCATAGTATGCTGAAAATGCTACTTTGATATATTGAACATGTAAAGTGTTACCTACTAACATCAGTAAGTTAGCATAGTCATTATAAGCATATTAGCATGCTGGTGTTAGCATGTAGCTTAAAGTCAATGCTGGAGGTGTTCAATGTTTTGATGAATGTGTTTAATCGTCCAAAACTGATTGTTGAAATAGTTCAAGACCGACTAAGCACTCAATTTAAAAAAATAATTGAACCATCACAGGGTTGGTGCTTTAGTCCCAGTTTAACAAAGATATTTCCATCCTGAGTCACACAGTGCAGCTCATGACCCAACTCCAATATTTAAACACAAACTCAATCTATGCTTTGTTTTTTTTTCTCTGTGCTATTCTTACATTTGGAAATCCATTATGGAAGGTGCTGTGGGAGCCGGCAGATTTTTGGAGCCCAAAAATCCTTGAAATAATGACAGAAATAGTTGCAATCAGCACACTGAATGGGGAATGCAGACGCAGTTATTATTTTGCCTCTCCATTTACTCCTTTTCACTAAAAAGTTGAATTCTGCAGCAGGATATTGTTTTCAACCATTGCCAGGGCCTGTGGCGGTGACTGAAGGCTCAAACGTCAAACCCTGATGTTATCATGCCTGCTTGGGTATGTGAGTCAACTGGCGAGACTTAGTTTACAGTTCCCTGGGGTACATACCTGCTCTGAGGTCACAGGCCCCATGAATCTTTTCCCTTTCTCTGTCCTACTATCTTGATAACCTCTCTCAAGGACACATGGCTAATAAAAAACGTCTCTCTGGAATGAAGAACTAAAAGAAAGAAGAAACCTGAGCTAGCTTTCTCTCTCGCACAGGGAGAATTTATTCCTTTAAACATATACCATAACCCATGGCAGCCAAAGTTCCCCATCTGGGAACTTGAACCTCTGTCTGGCTGCTGAACTCAAGGCACCGGCCTTCACCAGTAAGAAATGCTGAGCTCTTGATATAAAGACTCTGATAAACAAAGATATCACTCTGACATGATAAGCATATGGTCTATTAAATCAGGCATCAAGTGGAAGTGGAAAAGGATAAATGCCTCAGAGGATCATATGTGCTGCTATCAGAGCTTCACAGATGGAACATTTCTGAACACTTGTTATATTAAACCAACTTTGACGGACTCCAGAGAGATATAATATGTGACAGAGAGTTTTTATCTGAGTTTGAGTCTTTGAGGCATGATGGGTGGCCAGTTAAAGAAGTAAAAACTGGATTTCATTGCAGCAGTGGGGCCTCTGTGTCTCTATAAGAAATAGTGGACTTTACATTTATGATGAGATACTCTTATGCCCTGAATCTGAGTGGGCCAACATCACAAATATAAGCTAAATTATAAAAAGTTAAGACAGAACTTTGATGACCTAATAGATGCTACCTTGTCCAGGTTTAACAAAGTGATCGCTGAATGTTCTTCTGTATCTGACTTGATCACATCTCTTGGATCAAATAACAGGAGAATGAAAGCCTCAGCTTTGACTTCTTTTAGGGCAAGGCAAGTTTATTTATAAAGCACCATTCATAACAAAGAGCAATTCAAAGTGCTTTACAGAGTTAAACACAAAAACCAGAACACTAAAAATCAACAAAAACACACAGAAAACAATTAAAACATTCCGATTTATATGTGGCCAGTTATTTTTGACCCTCTCTCTCTCTCTCTCTCTCTCTCTCTCTCTCTCTCTCTCTCTCTCTCTCTCTCTCTCTCTCTCTCTCTCTCTCGTCACAGCCCAAAGCTGGCTTAGACCTCTTGACACCCCCACAGGATGCCCGTATGCCAACATTTAATTGTAGATCCAATATCAGATTCATTCCATAATGCCATACCTTGTCAGAAAATATCCAATTTGAAATATGACATTAAACAAACATAAGCATAAAAACATGAAATATTTTAAAATGTAAGATCAAGAAAGAAAGAAAGAAAGAAAGAAAATTTAGTTACAAAATTTCATTAAAACTCAGTCTGTTAAAAGAAATTGAAAGTTTGTAGTTACAGAAAAAATTAAGATGTAAAATTAGTTAAAAGGTTTAAAAATGGGTTTGCATCCATTACTGAGCAGTGTAAGCAGCATGAAAGAGGAATGTTTTTAGTCTGGACTTAGTGGTCAGAGTCGGGGCTTGTCTAATACTATCTGGGAGGTTATTTTAACAGAAGTTAAACAGAAGTCTGGCCTAACAGTAAGAAATGGAGACACATTATGCCAATAATCTAAATATATAATAATAATATGATAATATATAATAGATTATTAATAGAAGTCAAATACATTAAATCATATGCCAACACTGTTTTTTTTCTGTTTACACCGATTTGGTCAAAATCATTCATGAACATTTTTCTGATGCAGAAATGGCTTCCTTTAATTTTTATTTGTTGAACAAACTGCAGAAAAGAACATCCTATTTAACTTTGTTTGTAGGGCAGTGACTAAACATGACTTTTGACATGATCACGCCCTGCTTTGGGAGGTGAGTCAACTTCTGCAGTCTACTTTACAGTTCCTCTGGGTGCTTTGCTCGAAAGTGAAAGACAACAAACCTCCAAAAAAGAGGAGGAGCATTGTTTGCTTCTGGTAACGTTTGCTTCTGCACGACGTGAACTAATTTCAGGAGAGTGAAATATAAAATATAAGTATTAGGATATTACATTTCTAATAGTCTCCAAGAGATCAACAATGACTTGATGCTGCTAACAAGTGTTATGTTTATCCAAAGCCTGATAGAGCGTATGTCTCTGCACCATAGAGCCTCATTGTTATCAAAGACTTTGAAATCATCACATGAATGAGCTGCACTGTTGCTCCGAATGACATGTTTCTTCATTACAACGAATGCAGTCTCTGTAGTCCACTCTGAGTCAGTCCCTCGTACATCATCCTGTAGTCGTAAATGTAACAGTCGATGAACAGAGAAGATTGATCTGCGACTTAAACTAGTCCTTAAAAATACACTTTCTTTTAGAAGTAAATCATGGATTGTTCATCATCAGGTTGCCTTCATGTTTCCTGTAAGCTGCGAAAAGCAGCTGTTCCCGGGAAAAGATGTCGTCAGTGAAAAGTGTTTGTGGAGAAATTCTGAAGAGTTTGAATGGGACTTTGAGACTGGTCAAAGCATTTCTTGTTTTTGTTTTGTTTTGTTGTTCATGCTGTCACTCAAACACACCAACAAATAAAGAACATCTCCTGCTTTTTCCTAAACAATCCGATACTGACTGGGCTTTTTGTTAATTGTTGTAATCACCATCATTCAGTGCACATAGTTATGTGCAAAATGGCAACTTCCAAAATATATTTTAATATGTTGTTAGCACTAAAAAAAAAAATGCATATACAGTCTTAGTATTTCTCTTTCTCTTTTCAGATCAAATTTCTCAAAGCAGAGATGGAGAAAAAGACCAAAATCATCAAGGATTTACAGCAGGAGGTGAGTCATCAGGGTTTTGTTTTTCTGTCAGTTTGAATGTTAAAAAAAAAACAAAAAAACAACTTATGAAATCATTAGCTCCAAGATGTGTTCATGCAGTGTTGTTGTCAAGGCACTCAACCTCAAGTCTGAGTTGAGTCACGAGTCCTCAGTGTTCAAATCCGGGTCGAGTCTGAGTCACCAGAGAAGAATCCTAGTCAGAGTCAGAGTCAGAGTCAGAGTCAGAGTCAGAGTCCGAGTCCGAGTCCGAGTCCGAGTCGAGTCCTCATTGTAAATATTACTATTTATTATTTGGAGGGTGGCTGTTTGACTCCAAACGATAGACTGTCTAAACTGGACTGACTTTGTTGGACCTTTGGGATGTGTAGAAAACTCTTTTATATTATTATTATTAGATTCTGATGGATCCTATCAGCATTTCTGGAGTTTTAAATGATCAATGAAGTTGCAGCACTGTGCATCGTGCGAGTGAACGCTAGGGCTGTCAAAATTGCTCCAAAATGACATTCGAATATTCGCTCTTAAAAAACCATAGGTTCGAACCATTCGAATATCTATATTTGCGCATTATTTCAATAACAGGTGGACAAACTAATACAAGGAGACATAACTACTTGTATATGTGTTTTTATTTAAGATATAACATGCCTACAACATACCTACACATTACAAAACAAGTAAATTACCTAATGGTCTATACCGTAACACTTTGAAGACCTTTCGCTCGCTCGACTCTCTGTGCGCAATGCGCTGCGTGAGTGCTGAACAAGACTTGTGCGAGCAATTAAAGGTCCCGACTCTTGTCCCTAATATAGGCAGGCTTCATTCAGTGATTGAAGCAAGTATTATTAACATTAATTGAAGTTAAAGTTAAAAATGAAACAGTAGTGCACTTACATTCTTGGCGCTTGTATAAAAAAAGAGGAAAAACTGCATTTTATCCCAGTGTCACTGATTGATGGGCTCTTTTAGTCCACTGTCAATGTAGGGTCTTAGGCCCGACAGGTTATTTGCCAAAAACACAAGACAGTCCACAGGTGAAGAGGCCCGATCTCTTTTTATTCACTGTATTCCCAGCGGAGGAAAAGACGCGTTCAGAGCGCACTGAGGATCCGGGGACGGAAGGATTTCTCTCTGCCGTCTGCTTCAGGCTGTGCATGTGACTCCTGTGACCTGTCCCTGACCCGTCATGCAGTGCGCCTACTTGCAAGGCAGCCGCCAATGTGTTTTTTTCCACAGTCGAATATTCATTTTCACAATCGAATCTCCGTTTTTTTTTAATATTCGAATATATATTTGAATTTAGAATATTCGTTGACAGCCCTAGTGAACGCACACTGTGCCTCTCTGAACAGGGAGGGAGGCTCACGCAGTTATTCTGATGTGGTGGGATCACTTTGTGTATCTTATACACTGAAAATATCTGCAACCCCCTCACTGTTAATCAGAATTTTGACCAGCCCAACATCTTGAACCTTGTGATTGAGTCGCATCAGAGGCTATAACGGTAAGCTTGCTAACAGTAATTATGCTAACTTTAGCATCTCACTTACTTTTCTGGGTGCCACCATGACAGTTTTCTATTAAGTCTGAGTTTGTTTCCATTTTCTCTTCAATGGTTCTTTTACATTTTGCACATGTTGCACTGCTTTTAACTGAATCATCAGCACTAAAGTCCTTGACTCAAGTACTACAACTCTGCCTTCATAAGATATACACTGTAGCCATGAAGGAAGAATTCACTTCAATTTACTGAGCTGGAAACCCACTTCCCCTGCAATGTCTACTCATATTTCACCAGTTTTTTTTTATGTTTGCCAAAAGCCTCCTGGGATGGGGCTTTCTTTTCAATCAAAGGTGGACGTACGCTGGCAGGAATACATCTATTTTAGCGGGCACTTTGCAAACACTGGAGTACGCCTTTGATCGTGATTGTGACCACGACTGCCATGGCTTGAGTTGGCTCAGACATTGAGCTCTCCTCTTCTTCCTCCTCCTTCTCCTCTTCTTCTCTGATAGATTCCCTCCTGCATGATTGTTGAACCTCGTTGCAGAAGTTTGCCCCAAAAAGGTTTTTTTCCCTTTGATTCTGAGAAGCTGACACTAAAATCTGACTTCTACTGCTGATAACTTAGACAGCTAAGAGAAAAAGTTCTGGCAGAAAGCACCATCATAACTGTGGTGTGGAAATGTGACAACACATTATCTGCTGTTTGGCTTGTTATCTGTTGGCGGATAGGAAAAATAAATAAATAAATAAGAAAATACACCAACATAAAACTTCAAAACAACATGGGCCCATTAAATGCAACATGTAGCTACAGCTGCGGCCACTGCTTTTAGAAATGTTCAGACATTTAAAGTTGGAACTTTTCATTGTTATGGTTGTCTGTCAGCTCTGTAACGGGGAAAAAGGAGACAGAACAATGTCAGAATAAATCTTCTGCAGACAAATACAGTGAGATACTCGTCAGATTCTTTTGATATAGAAACTCAAATCTGGTATCGTAACCTGGTGAATCTTTTCCACATTGTAGAATGATCCATCAATATGTGGTCACCATAATGTCACTTCTATGGTAAACCAGCATGTAAGGGCCACATCATAGCACCACTGGATGTCAGATATAAGATCGATTTAAAGTAGATGAGCCCTGAAACATTTTTATTAAGGCATTTAAAGAGTAATCTCTCAGGTGAAGCTCTTAAGTCAAAAGAATGTCTGTGAGTATGGGGTGTAAATTTGTACTTGCATGCTTGGCTCTGCAGGGGGTAATCAGAGGTAAATGTAGAGACTCTTCCCTAATCAGTCAAGGGGTTTTCACAGCAGGAGGCCACACATGTTGGCAGATCAGTAAACACACTAAATGACCTATAAAGGAGGCCATGATTTGACTTTGTAATGAACAATTAAGGATTCCTTTACTCTTAAACATCTTGATCTGGAAATGGAACAAGTACTGAGACACTGACAAGGAGGTAAGAATGATCCTTGCTGCGACGTTTGCGACACACAGTTCTGCTGAAGCTTGTTAACGCAAGATCTATCCTTGATGTTCTCTCTGATTTGCCAAAACAAAGAACTGGCAAGTGTCGCCTTTGAACTGAGTTAGAGTTAGCAGAGCTGTGATCAAAAGGAGTCCAAATAATAACAGTTTTTTTAGGTAGAATCACCATGTAGACGCCATTGCACTCCAACTGAAGCAGCTTAAAGGGTAGTGACTGAAATCACTCTGCAGGCAGGATAAAGAGGTAATGAGCAGGGGTCCAAACAAAAAGCACCATTCATAGACCCGCCGCTCCTCTCTCACACGAGTGTTACTTTGTTGACATTTTGAGCTTTGCCTTTTTCCTCTTCCAAATCTACATATCTTAGAGAAAGGCCTCTCCAGGTTTGAGGGCTTCTATAATTACACACTGAAGAGGTCATTTGCTGCTAACAGAAGTCCAGGAACCTCCCTGACATCTGTGACATGCTGACATTTTAGTCGCGGCTACATGCAGAGAATCATGAGTCAGTTGTGCGGGGAACAGAGGCAATTTCAGAAAATATTATGTCTGCAGAAATGAAAGGCTGGACAGTTTTATTTATGAAGCTGTTTCCTGCACACAGGTAGCTTTAATGTGCTGTGAATATTTAGAAACAAAAAACGAAGGTTAAACAATACATTATGCAGGAGAAAATTGAAGAAAAACAAGAGTATCACATGGGTTTTAACAATTCTGATTTTCAAAACCATTTTGTTGACATTAGTGGAGAAAGATAAGAAGACTATGTATTTTAAAAGCAGCAGTTTTTGAGGAACAAATAAATACCCTTCTCACTGAAACAGTTTTGCAAGTCCATTGTCCAAACAGTTGAAGCACTTGCATTTCACCATGCCAGTGCCGACTCTTCTCAGAAGGGATTGATACCAAGGACCAGTTCTGGATTGATGCTGGAGTGTAAGGGATAATGTGTAGTTAGCAGGTGATTATGTGAGTTAGAATCCTGACAGGGTGAGCAGGACACAAAGCGGCATAACTATACATTCAATTTACAGTCAAAACATTAACCTTCTTATTTATCATAAATGACATTAATCTGAACATTTCCATTGAAGGTAACATTAGACAAGATGAACAGGACTTCTGCAGGAATGATGATGATATCTATGTCTACATTCAGCTCTCCTTCTTCAAGGGGCTTTACAGCTGACACGTCTTTAAACATAAATGAGACAAATGTCACAGTTTCTTGCTAATCACTACCACTTTGGGTTACTTTGCAGTGATCAGCAACTTAAAGATGCTCTGACAAGCTCTGCTGCTGTTGCCTGGATTGCAGGACAGGATGTTGCTCCACTTGTCCCTGTCTGAGATGGTTGGAGTCTTGGCTGCTCTTACATCTGTGCCCAGTAACTGTCTTTAATTCTTGACTTTCAAGACCAGCCTGAGACTAAACTAAAGATTTGCCACAATGTTTACTGATTTAGAATGCTAACTATAACATTTTGCCACAGTGTCAACAGGCAGAGGTGAAATGTCCCGAACTCCCTTCTATGGATTGATTTGATATGATGTGTGATCATGTTTTCCCTGGCGTTGCTATTTCTGTTGGGCATTAATAAGTATTGTCATGAGGTTTGACCAATCAAAATCAAGTATTTGACATCCAGGTTGTTATAAATAAATAATTTAACCGTGGTCAATCGGAACACATTACTTAATGTGCTCAGTTAATGATGAAGCAAACTTCTCTTACTCATCACCTCAACATCCAACTTTCTTCCATCACAGTCAGCTTTGAATTTTGTCATGATTTGAGACTTTATTTATAAGTTTTAAATCTTGCACTTTTAATGATGCAACTAAAACTAAAGTGCATGGATTTAATTGATTGAAGTCATAATCTTTAGAAACAGAGTTGGTTTAAACAGTGCTAAAAAAAATCCCATCAGTCACACATTTCAGCGTCTTAGAGATATCTAAAAATAATGAACACGTTTGAGTCTTTTTACATCTTAGAAAGATGCTGTTGGTCATCTTTGAGGCTCCAGGTTGTGTTGCTGTTGAATCCAACTGCAATATGCTGAGTGGTGTTTCAAATACCTCTTCATCCATATTTATATAAATACACACTGACTAAATATTAGAAATATACTTTGGTGTAACGAATAACAAGCCCTTTATAAAAGCCCATTTTAGTGTCAACTAAATCATTCCTTTTAAACGCAGAGGTATTGTTGTCATATGTTCCGATAAATTCACAATAAATATTCTGCAGCTTTGAGTAAACAAACCCCTCACAGCGCTGAAATTAACATCTGTAAGGCCAGCCATATCCGATGATTACACCAGTATTAGTTCCTAAAACGTGTTTTGATGTTGCCCATCACTGTGAGTTGTGATGTGGTGTCAGCAGGGAGGCTTTACAGCCACAAATCACTGTGAAGTCGTCATCAATGATTTGCTTTCAGGGCTTATTAAGACTATTTTGAGGGAGAATGATTTACAGACGGACCAGGATCCTGCTGGCATTCATCAGATTCTAACAGAGCATTGTAATAGACAGCTTTGCCACGCTCTGCTCCTCATTGCTCATGCTGATGTTTTTGGCCTAAAATTGCTTTCCGACATAGTCTTCGTTTCACATCTTCCTGATGTAATTTCACCTTTTAAACGACTGCAAAATACTGTGCAACCAGCCGTTTACCAGATCTTTGTGTGATCCTCATACCAGGACAAGTGACAGGAAACTTAATCCAGTAGGTACTAGAAATGGCATCAGTTTGTCTGTTGACCAAGACAGAGACACAGCAGATGAAACCATTGAATTTAATTGGATATTAATATTGTAGCCTAGCCAACTGTGCGCGTCGCTTTTCTTCATTTTTGTAAATTAAATATCCCAGATTGCGGCCATAATGTTTCATAAAGTTATAAAAACAGACATTAAAATGAAATCAGGGCTGGTTGAATATTTTCAAAAAGGTTTGATGTTATCGGAAGAACTTCAAAGAATAAGGAATGACTGAGGCACAGATTGAATGAGAAAAGAAAATGGCATTCAGAGGCGGTGTTTAATGCAAATAAGACATTTAATCCAGCGTCACCTTCCATCTGCGCCTCTTTATGCACTAAATGCTGATACTTAATGGCTTATTAAAATAAATACATTTGAAAATAATTAATAAGCCACATGCTGTGGCCTTGAAAATAATGGCTTCCTTGCTTATCCTCCAGCATTTTACTTAACCATTAAGTCAAAGAGGCTTTTAACTCCATCTAGACTCTACATGCACTAACCTCACATGCATGATCACTGACACGCATTGAGACAAGCAAAAGGTAACGGGCAAAAAAATGGATGTCTAAGTGAAATGGGGAGAGACAGGTGATGGCAGGTGATGTCACATTTTGCACAGAACAGACAGGTGATGTGCAGCCTGATCGTCAGCTCTCACATATCACAGACAGCAGACCCGACTTTTAACGCGAGAGAAGAGGTGTTCTTGACATCCGGTGAGAGTGACAGCATGTCTTGGGAATGAGAAGGGCCTAATCTGTCAGTGACATGTATCTAAAGTGCATGAAATGATGGGACAGTACACACTGAGCCATTACTTTACTACTAGATATGTATGTTACTGTTTAACTCCACGTGTACTACATTTACTGACAGCATGAACTAAAAGTCAATTAGCTTTGACTCTGTGGTTTCCCAATTACTCAGCAGTGGTACCTGCCTTTACTTTCTTGTTGTGCTTTCCTAAATGCATGATGTGTTAGCCCCTGACTAATTTTCCCATTCAAAAGTACTGATCATTTTGAGAGAGGAGATGATTTCTCTTCATCTAACTCATAAGAGAAGTGATAGACTAAAAACCAAGAGTCGTATAAAAGACAAAAACTGTATTTCCCTCTACAATCCTTGGCTGTCAATAATTTCATAACTCCATGATATAACTTTTGATGCTTCGGACTTCTGCTGACCAAAAGTCAGGAACCACTGGCTACACTGCTAAATAATGCACACGATGCTCCGTGTTTGAATGTTTCTGCCTGTCAGTAAATCAAGTTTTTTCAGACCTAAACAAAAAATGTCGGTCAGAGAATTGTCAGCCAGCCAAAAACACAGGCCAAAGATCTACAGAGGTACTAACAGTGATAATGAGAGGCAATTAAAAAAATTACAATGCAATGACAACAACTTATATTATGTATTTTTAATTAAGTGTACAGTTAGCAAGTTATTGCACCCCTACATGAGAAAGTAAGCTCTCTGAGTTGTCTTCCTCTTCCTGAATTGTATAGTTTCTATCTTTACTTGTCTATTTTTTTAATTGAGCACAATACACAAATAATGAATATACAAACAGAGTTCACATGGTATGGATAAGCCTATAAGGATTGGTATAATGCACCCCTGTAATTGAATATAATATTGCACGGATGGATGGCAATCACCACATGATACAATATAGAATATTTGGCTCACAATAACTATAATATCATGATACAGAGATATGTCATAATTTATATACTGCAAAACAATCATGTGATGATACCTCATGATATTTGATTGACCAACAATTATAAAACAACTCTAGAAAGGCAAAGTACAGTATTTATTTACTGTGTTTTAGTTTGGTTTCACTGAGATAAAACAATGTATGCTTTTAAAATTAAAGGAACCCAACTGTAAAGTGAAATCTACACTCTGGTCTTTTTCACTTAGTTTCAATTCCTCTGTAGCACTCCGTTAAACATCTGCTGGTGTACATCTGGTGCATCACACTAATTTTCAGCAATCCTGTAAGTACCATGTAGGACACTGTGGTAAGTCCATCTATTACTTTTGAGTGAAACTCTCAGTGGAGGCTGGAGTGCATCCTCTTCCTTCTCTCTCATCTCAGCATGAAGAGCTGAAATGTATACCTTTAACTGTCTGTCTTTCTTGACAGACACCCTGAACTACTTCTTCTTCTTGACCATTAACTAATGTTGATGTCACCCTGATTCATGTCATCAGCGCCACCACAGGGAGTCACAAAGTAGTGGTGTGGTGAGTCGAATTGGCATGAAATCTATTTAGAACACTATATTTATTTATTTATTAAAAAAGTGTTATTTATCCCCTGGGTATCGATAATTGAATTAAACAGGTCAGGACCACAATTTGATGCCATATCGATATTTTGTCCCACCCCTATTGCACATGACTGTAAACACATTATAGTCTAATATTGCAAAGCAATATTGCTCATGATGTGAAAAATAGTATTGCACACAATAACACAAAATCCTGCCCCCTTTTTCCTGCTGCAGAATGAGGAGGTGTGATACAGTTTGATGGACACCAGTAAAAAAGACCTCCTGTGGCACTCTGTGGTGAAAAAGTATAACTTCATTTTAAGCTGACACTGATGTGGAACAGTGCCAACATGCTGGTATTGTGGAGAGTTTAAAAGTGGAGCTGAGCAAAGTACAAACAGACTGCAATGCTGGGCAACACTGAGGAGACATGCAAGGGTTTGTTTAGAGGTTGTCATTGTTTTTATCTCTCCTCACTGGTTGCACCACAAAGCTTGACAGTGGTGTAAGGCTTGATTCAACACCAATTAGCTACATGGTAGAGCAAAGGTGTGGACCTAGACAAAACAGCCCAGCTGAAAGTACAGGTGTAGGTGTACAGGCTACCTTAAACAAAAAACGGCCAAAAAATCAACCTGGTGCATTTTCAGATTTCTCACTGAACTCCAGACACTGGGATGGTATGGTATTTCATTTACATGCAAATAAAATCAGGACAACACATCCATGTGTCTTAGGTTGCTATGGCAATATGCAAACATGGCACACAGTGCAGAGGTGGCTCAATAATCTCAGCACTATAAACCAGCCAGATGAGCCCCCAAAACTCTGAACTGCACATACCACACAGCAGCTTCACCAAGCTTGAATCAATAAGAAAAGAACAACTGTGAAACTGCTGCCAATCAAACATCAGGGTCAGATGAGAGCAGTGTTCTCAAAGTGTTTTAAAATCTGGCATGCATGCAACCAAAGATAAAGATATACTCTAGTAGGAAACAGCAACAACATCTCAATCAACAGTTACCGATGCAGCTACAGGAGCTGATCACAAGAAAATCGACACAATCAACAGCTTGTTACATACGACAAATCCTCTCTACCTGCAAATAAGAAAAGAAGGCTATGGAAATTGAATTAAATGAGAAATGTCTCTGGTTAGATGGAGCTGTGTGCAGAGATGTATAGTATACTGTTTGTCCATTTACCCAGCATCCTACTGCTTTTGTGTCAGACCTGTTTTTCTTTCACCAATTTCTATGCTGTGTCTGCCTTTTTCATGCAGTGGGCATGTTCTTGTAATTTCCAACATCATGCTTGATTCACACCACTTGCAGCACACTAAGCAATATCCACACGCAGCATTGATTCTTTCTCCACAGAGATCAGGATGAAACCCAAAAGGTTTGTAAGTGAATCCATGTTTTCACCATAGAAACACAGATACCGTGTTTGATTGAGGGTGACTGGTGAGCCGATGGGTTAAATGCTTGTAGAATCATCTCTTCTTTTCAATCAGTGTCAAAAACGTATTCAGAGGTGAATGAATGCACATTATTGTTTGCTAATTTGTATTGATCAGCGAACAGCGCCTTCTTTGAAAGAGCTGCTACCCCGGCTGATTCTGATCCCTTTCTGTTGAGTAGGTGGAGATGAGAGAGGACAGTTTTGCTGTAGTCATGGAAGCACTCTTTATTGTATGCTGCATTAATTCAATTAGTCTTTAATTCAAGCTAAAATACTGAGTCAGTGTCTTGCCTTGTGGCATTGCCAGGGAGCTTGTTCCAAATGGGGGGACCTGCAACTGTGTCCTGCAGCAACTGCGTGAGAGCAATACTGAATCATTGCTGGAGGAAACCAGATGTATCTTGGTTAATTATTGAAATTATGACACAATGTTTCAAGGGGACTCTTAACCTTTCCTACATCCATTATCTTTGAGGTTATAGTATGAAAAATGTTTACAGTTGTCTCTGTTGTTTATGTAAGGGATAATGTATGGTCAGCAGGTTGTTATGGTAAAAAGAACCCAGACAGGGTGAGACAAGACCCCGACGAGAAGCCATTAAACATCTTTTATTTTAGTCCATGTTTTATCCTCTGAATCAACTCTGGCATTTGCCATTCAATTGGGAAGGGAGTCATTAATGTGTCATATGAGGCTCTCTGTGTTGTATGCAATGTCAGTCAGTCCATTTCACCTGCTGGTTATAACTGTTTTATAAGGAATAGAAACCAGGAAGTCTAGGCAATTCAACAATTTATTCAGTAATGTCTATGATAGTGTGTGCGTGCGTTCAAAGGTTATCAGTGTGAGTGTGTCAGGAGTAGGCAAATCTAAATTGCTTATTACCTGGCTACTAACTTAAAATACAAACATATTGTCAAAAAACATTGATGAAAATATTATTTTATTGATTTAAATGATTTATGTTTACAGTTTTTAAAAAATTGCCTCTGGTGTTGCTCATGTTAGTGAAAGTTAACAACCGCTGTCAAGGGTTTTGACCAATCAAAATCAAGCTTCTTACACAACCGGAAGATCAGTAAGAAAGCCGGGTAATAAGATAGGCATAATATTCAGTGAGCAGGTGGTTATGCAAATTGGAATCCTGACAGGGGTAGCAAGAACCTGATGTGAAGCAAAGCACATGTTAACTATACATGACATGCCATCAACAAAAAATGTAAAGATAATTTAATTGATCAGAAAAAATATTCCCTCTGGCTCCAAGGTCGCTAACTTGTCATTCATATCAGCCTCCTTGCGGGACAAATTAACATTAAGATGAACGAGACTTCTGCATGAATGTTCTGGTTGACTTTTTTTTTTTTCCGAAGTTATATGTTTGGGCTTTTTTGCCTCTATGATAGGACAGCTGAAGGGAGACAGGAAATGTGGGAAGACATGCAGGACGTGGTTGCAGCCAGGAGTCGAACAGGCAACCTTTTAAACCGCTAGGCCACCAGCGCCCCACTGGTTGACATTTCTGTCCTCATTCAGCTCTCTTACTCAGAGCTTTCCAGTTGAGACATAAAAAAGATTAACTTAATAAAATGAGGCAAGTGTCACAACATGTTGCTATTATCACTACCACTGATGCTTTAAGTTACTTTGTAGCAATCAACAGCTCAAAAATGCTCTCCCCAGCTGCTGCAAGACAGGATGCTGCTCCAGTTTTCCCTCTCAGAGATGGTTGTGGCACAGTAGCTCCTCAGGCTGCTCTCACATCTGTGCCATTATTGTCATTATTTGCTCTAAATGCTCCACAAATCACAAAAGTTGGTACCAAAATGTTGCACTTTTGGCACATCTCAGAATCAAAAGTTTGGTGAGGGATTTCTTTGTTCCCTGTTTTGATTTGGGTTTATCTCCGTGAGCCTTGGGAGTAAAAGTGCAGTGAGTGGGTTTAAAGTGAAAGTCTACAGAAATGGGATGCAAATAAGCTGAAATGTTAATAATAGATGTAATTAGCTAAGGGAAATGGATTGAAAACACAGTGTGTACAAGTGTTTAACATTTCCTCTTGGTTTCAAAAGGGAAGTGCCTTTTTTTTTTACCTCAGCAGAGTGTCAATGATCTCTAAAACGTATTTTTATAATCTTCTCCAATGCAATATAACCTTCATTTTATAAACTGTGGTGCCATTAAGATTAAAAGTGGCAGTTAAACCAGGCATGTCACCTGCGATTGATAAATCACTCCCTCAGCAGCCTCTCATTCAGGACAGAGATGCAACAAAATGAAGATGGCAACAAGCAGAGCGTCAACTTGAGGCTTTAAAGGGTTGTTCAGAATCAATGGGTGACATCAGATTGGCTCTTTCCAATCATTTCATGCTCTCAGTTATTAGGCTGCAGACTCATTTGTCTAAAGCAGAGGCTGCTGTGCTGGAGATGTTTTCTGGCATTGTAGTTTGTTAATTCATTATCAGTAGGGCAGCTTATGCAAGAGATGACGTCAGGGTGAGTAACTTTGTAATGTGTTGTTTTAATTAGAACTGATAACCCTCAGCGAGGGAACTGCCAAATATAGTGAGGCCTTATTAAATTCCTGTGTGAGAACAAACATGAGGTCTCCCATGAGCAGAGAGTTTGCACATAAACACAGCCAGAAAATCCTGCGGAAACCGTGAGAGGAAAGCGCCTATTTAGAGAACATTCAAATCATGAAGTACAGTAATCCTGCCATAACTTGTCTGTAATGAAATCTGGAGTGGCAGGCAAACCTGATGCAGAGTGTGTTGCTTTAGTCTCTCGCACTAAGAGGAGGGAGTGTTTCTTCTGGGAGCCAGGGGGCGTGTGTATTTAATCTGCATTTCCTCCCCACACTGCCAATGTGCTGTAATAAACAAAAAGACAAATTACCGTCTGTGATGCAGCCAATACAGCAATCTTCTTATATTTACAGGTAATATTTCCACTTTCAGAATACCCCTATATTACTCTCATAGCCTAGGATTGTCCAATTAGTTTGAAACTATAAACCATTTCCGAACAATATTAGCAATCAGAGAAAAAGTCTCTAATCTATTGTCGCACTGCATGCACAGCCGAGGGGATGCTCCATGTATAATGAATAGTTACGTTCAAAATATCTCCCACATCTGGCAGCTCTTGCCTTTGCCAAAACATATCCGATACACTTAAAGCCCTTGAGAAGCTGTCACAGTCAAGTTTCTAGTTTTTGCAATTAATTTTCTGTGCAGCTTCAGATTTAACAATCAGACGGGAACAAACTCTTTTTCAGTTTCTGTCAAAGGCAGCAAGCATTACAAAAAACTCTCGCAGCCAGAGTTATCCGGGAGCCTATAGATTTGTGAGGTGAAAGATACCCTCCTCTTCTTTTTATTAAACTGTGCAAACTATATTGAGATTACACAAACTACAAACATGCAGCTCTACTTGCTGTAATGATTAAGTTTCAGGAGTTTAGACTGGCTCCTGATGTTCTACCAACCACTGGTCATTGAAGAGAGTCATAGTCAAGCATGTTTTCATCAGTCAGGTCGTCACAGAAAAGTTGGAGGATGTAGAAGACCCTGTGACAGTCAGAGTGGTCAGCATAAAGTCTCCTGACAAGCTCAGGTTCAAGAAGAGAGGTCATCAAACAGAGACATTCATTGTGTCTGCTGCACTGAGTGAATAAACACCTGTATATACATGCATGAAAAATTGCTGCAGATATACTTTAGATAGATTGAATCACCAAGCCTTGATTTTGAATGTAATCTTAAGACCTCAGTGTTCAGTTTGAGTCCAAGTCACCAAAGAAGAATCTGAGTCAAGTCCCCATCATCATGATTATTGAAGATCAAGCTGCTGTTTCCTTCTAAACTCTTCACTGTATGAATCTCCAATGACTGTGTGGGACCTTTAAACACATTTCATTCATTGTGTCTGGAGATTTAAATTATCAATGAACTTACAGCTCTGTGTCATGTAAAATGCACACCATTGCTCTCTTAATGCCGTGATGCACTCATTATTTCTGCTGTGGTAGCGTCATTGCAGTTATCTCATAAACTTGGTGAATGAGTCACTTTAGCTAGTGTCATGTCACTTTTCTGGATGCATCCTGTGAAGATCTCTGTTAAAGTTTGAGCTTACATACATGCTGCACTGCTCTTGTTTGCATTTTCTGTAAAATCTTTGAAAATAAAACACAAGATTTGCAGCACCTCTTTAACCATTCTTGCAGGAACTGTTGCAGAACAAGATGCACATGCAGGTAAACCCTTACTAGAAACTGAGAAAATTGTTTGCGCCATGTACAGGTTCAGGTTCAAGTTACTTTATTTGTACCCGTAGGTAAACTTGTTTTGCAGCCAGTGAGATGTTAGGTCGCTACAAAATTACAAGATAAGAAGACAAAAATAACAAACACAAAAATTACCAGTCTATATTAACAAATAGATGCAAGCCCTCCTCTCCATTTGAGTCTGAATGCAGTCAGCGCTCAAAGTATGATGGGCGGATGGACGGACGGACGGACAGATAGATAGATAGATACATAGGAAGGAACTGGAACGTGCCTTTGCCTCTCAAATTAAAACCCACCTCTCTTCCAATAATCCGTTCGAACCATTTCAATCCAGCTTCAGATCCAAACACAGCACCGAAACAGCCCTCCTCAAAGTCACCAACAACTCCTCTCTTCAGACTCCAGACACCTCAGCATTCTCATCCTCCTCGACCTTACCGCAGCCTTTGACACCATCAACCACACCATCCTCCTCTCCTGTCTACAAACAACTCCACACATTACCGGCACCGCACTCTCCTGGATCAGATCATACCTCACAGACAGACACCAATTCATCAATATCAACAACTGCACCTCCACCACAGCTCTCCTGTCCCAAGGCCTCCCCCAGGGTTCGGTGCTTGGTCCCCTCCTCTTAACTCTTTACATTCTCCCAATCGGTCAAATCATCCATCGTCACGGACGACATCCAACTTTACATCTCTACCAATTCCATAACTGCTCCAACCCTCTCCACCCTGACCAACTGCCTGACTGAAATTAAATCCTGGATGCAAAAAAACTACCTCCAACTCAACTGTGAAAAATCTGACTTTCTAATCATTGTCCCCAAATCCCTCACCACAACCACCAACAACTTCAACCTCTCCATCGACAACGCTTCCCTCACTCTGCCCTCACATGTTCACAACCTCGGTATCATTTTGGACTCCCATCTTACTCTGGAACAGCACATCAAGCACATTACCGACACCGCCTTCTTCCACCTTAAAAATATCACCCGTCTCTCTCCTTTTCCACCGCTGAAACCCTGATCCACGCCTTTATCACTTCCAGACTCGACTACTGTAATAGCATCTTCTATGGCCTTCCTTCAAAACAACTCAACAAACTACGATATATCCAGAACTGTGCCGCCTGCCTGCTCACCCACACCCACTCCCGTGACCACATCACCCCTGTCCTCCAAAACCTCCACTGGCTCCCAATCAAACAGCGCATACATTTTAAAATCCTCCTTCTCACCCGCAAAGCCCTCCATAACCAGGCCCCCTCATACCTCACCGACCTGCTCCATCACCACACCCCCTTCCGTAACCTCTGGTCCTCCAACGCCCACCTCCTCTTCCTACCACCTGACACCAAGCACCGAACCTGGGGAGATAGAGCTTTCTCTGTCGCCAGCCCCACCCTCTGGAACGCCTTACCACTAAACATTAGAACTGCCCCAACCTGTCCACCTTCAAATCACTCACCAAAACCCACCTATTTAGAACTGCTTTTAATGTATGATTGCTTTAAAATGTATTTTATTCTTTTCATTCATGTTTTTATTATTCTGTTGTTTTATATGATGTTTTATCCTTTGTGCAGCATCTTTGAGTTTTTAGAAAAGCGCTTTATAAATAAAATGTATTATTATTATTATTATTATTATTATTATTAAGATAGATAGATAGATAGATAGATAGATAGATAGATAGATAGATAGATAGATAGATAGATAGATAGATAGATAGACATCCAGTCGATAATTGATTTGAACTTACATCCGAACTGGATTAAGAAAACTTAAGTAGAGGTTAACTCTCAAGGTTTGTGAGTAGTTGGATGACTAGGTGAAATAACTGTTGTTCAAAATGAAGTTTTAGGTTGATATTTCCGTCTAAAACAGACTAGTGATACCTTGATGTTCAGTCTTTTTAAAGTCTGTAAAATGCAACCTGAACCCATCCCTCTGAATTTCAGTCCTGCTCTAACCTCAGTGTCAATACATCTTATTATCTGCAAATCACCAATTTAGCCCTTGCTGAGATGTATAGTTAAATGTCCTTATTTGCGCAGTAGGACCTCTGACTGCAGAGCAGACAGTCTGATCCTAGCGAGAGCTTTGATGATCCACTGTTGTACATACTGCCGCATCTTAGCTACCTCAGACTCCTGAATCATATCGACCCTCGGCTTCACAGTGAGAGCGAGGTAACAATCAGCCACAAAGTTACCCCCGCCATCACAGAGATGCCTGGCTCTGAGCTTTGCGGCAACTTGAAGTAAAAAATTATACTTCCTCATTTGCAGTGTGTGGGATGACTGTCGGGGCAACTCAGCCACCTGCTGGCAGCTCCTACATTTATGCATAAGTCTTTGAATTTCTTCTAGGAGTGGGATTAAATTTGTGTCACTCTCCACATTGTTTTGCGCATAATACCAAATTTTCTCTGGGTGCTGTTTCATGGATACTGGAGCTGAACCTGAATCATATAAACTTTTTTTGGTACAGAGAGGTACAGACAGGCCTCATGTGTTCAGGGGAATGGTGTCATGCTGTCACTTAGCAGCTTTGCTTTATTCTGCACAGTCTGACTGGATATTGATTTCTGACCTTCAGCTCCCAGACAAGTGACCAGTTTTCTGTGATATTATAAATTGGATGGCCTATTTTTTTTATACAGAAATACATCCAAGTGCTTTAACACTGTTGGATGCTGTGATTTCACATATTTATCTGAGATCTTCAAAAAGTTACGTATTTTATTTTTTGTTTATGCTCTGCAGAGTGAAAAACACTGGCTAAACAGGACATGTAAAATCGTTTTTCACCACAAAATTTCAGAACTGACTAATTTATATCTCAGAAAAGTTGCAATTTAATGGAAACTAGCTATCAATTTATAATGATTCAAAGTTTTACCAAAGAAGGCCAATTTTAATGTGTAATACTATTACATTCAGATTTGTATTTACTGTCCGATGAAAGAAAACACATGAACGTGCTGTGGCAGACTACAGCTGGAGGATGACGTCAAGATAGCTAGCTGTGGAGCGACGAGCGATTTACTTTATTTTCATTGAAGGAAAACATGTCTATCTCCCATGTAAGTAAACCGATTATATTACTACATTAAAACATCATGTAATTAGTTAGACTGCACAGCATAGCCTGCATGTTAGCTTTACTTGTTTGTTTTTATCATCTGAATACAGCTAGAGTAAGTTGTTGCTGCCGGGCTAATAACTCCTGGCTAGCCATGTTTATTTTGATTTAGCATCGCATGTTATGATGTTTAGTTATTAGACGGCTACAGTGCCTATATATTTATTAGCGTTCACCATTGTTGAAGGTCTTCATTTTCGTGTTGGAACTACAACATATTGACTGTTTTTGTGCTTGTTAGAGCTCTCATGATGACTGCTGATTACGATACTGAGCCAAGCACCTCAGGTCGGAGAGGACAATGCCGGGGTCGAGTGCAAGGCAGAGCCAGACAAGTGAGAGGGAGAGCAACGACCAGGGACGAGCTCCAGATCCTGGGGACAGCAACAGAAAGTTCTGCCATGCTGCACAGACAGGTTGTTGTCTGGCAGCATGGAGCACTTGGTGCAGGTCATAGAGGAGTAATACCTTGTTGCTGTATCTGGAAAATCCGTGACCCTTACCCAGATCCACATGGACAGTATAAAGGTTTCAGTTGGAGTGAATGAAACTATGACATGATTACATACAATACTTGTATGGTGACCCTTTAGCTCCTTTGTATATATTTTATATTTATCTTCATGTAAAAAAAATACTTGAGTGTGCTGTGTTTACATTTGTTAAATAAATCTTTAAATGTACACTGGCCTTCTCTCTTCAAATCACAAAATAATTTAAATCCATATCAAGTAACATACAACATTATAAACAAATAATTGCAATATCAAAGAGTGTTGTTTTACATTTACTTTTATTTGAAAATGTATTTATTACAGAAATGAAAATAATGGCTGTTGAAGGTAAACATGTTGGCATGGATCATCCGGCCTCCTGGTTCTCTTCTTGGGCATCCCCCCCCCCCAGCTCACGCAAGCCTCTGCGTCCCACGCTTTAACGGTGTGGACGTCGATGTTTCCTTCTCGTTGCTATGAAAACACAGACAAGACGGCATTTAGACTTTATACAACATCCCATTCATGCTGATACAGAGCAACAGAAGAGCTAGCAGCTAACAGACTGTACTGTATACAGGTCTGATAAAGAGCAACAGAAGAGCTACCAGTTAACAGACTGTATACAGGTCTCTATAAACAGAGCTACAAGCTGTTAGCCGGACGCTAGCATTAGCCGGAGTTATCGCTAGCTGTCTCATAGATGAACAAAACAATGAACACAAAGACAAATTAAATGACATGATTACCTGTCCAGTAGAAAATCAGCAACCATGGCGTCACATAGAGACCCTTCAAATCATTCAGCTGTCGCTGAAATGCAGCCCGAATATTGACTCGTGTTTGTATCTTCATCCAGTGTTTTTAAGTCGTGGCCTTTTCCATCACAGTCTCCCTCTTCTTGCTCTGCGTAGCGACAGAACTTGAGGGCAGAAGTTTGTTTAAAATCGTTGGTTTCTCTCTCTCTGACATGTTTATCAGATGTTCTGTGTTAGTGAACAGCCTGTTGATGACGATCTCAGTCAGGTCACTCGCACTCCTGTAAACAGGAGGTGTGTCTTTCACCAGGTCACAGGTCATCCGGCCGGTCAGCCAATCATTGCGCTCGGTGGCAAATGAATGATTGGACAAACTTATTGCAGTCTAGCTGCTGACACAGACAACTGAGATTTCTCATCTCAGTGTTAGATCACTTTGTGTATTACTCCCTATCGATGTATACATTGCTTTTTGCTAGTGATTGATACAAATGTATCAAAATAACATGTCCTACTCCAGCTTTAACTCTTAAATTTATCCCCAAGATAGCCTACTTTTCTGACTTTTGACGAACTCCTCTCGTCGAACATCTAAGTGGAGGTTGTACTAGAAACATACAGCTAGACCACCAGACCACAAACCCCTATTGAAGGAAACCAAGTTTTAAAGGTGACATATCACGCTTTTTTCATCAATATATATTGGTCTAAGAGGTCCCCAAAACATGTCTTTAAAGTTTATGCTCAAAAAAACACTTTGAAATCAGATTTTGGAATGCCTGAAAAGCCCTCTTCTTCAGTCCTCCACAGAACACTCTGTTTTCTCTCTGACCACGCCCCCTCGGGAAGTGGATGTGCCTCGGCTGTCCAGCACGTTGATCTAATGTTTACATGTTGGCTGAATATACACGGCTGCTCACAGATCGCGTTACTTCAACCCTCTGAATCTGATCCAGAATCTGATCCTGACGGAGAGGCGCCTGCAGCAGGACCTTTCTGAAGGATTGGTCACAGATTTAGTGTTTCTTGTTGTTTTATTTATCAGTATGTCGACGTGTGTCTTGGTACACAGCTACGAACATGTAGCTATGTGGCTATGCTAACTAGCGCTAGCACTTATCCATGATAAATAAAAATCATCCACTAGATCTTCAAATCTGCAGACGTGGGGAGTAAAACCGACCTTTGTGTTTTTTTAAGACAGCCTACAACTAGCATGCCTCCCTCCTAAGCTCCATGTTACCACACATTTGTGCAGGTAATGAAAAACAGAGGGGGGATTCAGTATTATTTATTACAGTCTATGGGCTGAACAAGCTCCGAGCTCTGACTCCGTGACAGACCGGATATTGTTGTTACGTAACAAAAACACGGAAGTCTGAAACGGCTCGTTTCACACACATTTACAGAAAGGTGTAGAAATCAAAACAGGGGCAGAATGGATTTTTTTCATTCTCGGGGGGTTTGTAGACATGTCAGGGAAACATATTTCAGGTAGAGAACCATTAAAAAGTCCATTTTGCATGATATGTCACCTTTAAAATCTTCGAGGAAAAGAAGCAGAATAGCATTATATAAAGTTGTGTTCAAGCAGACAATTTGTGTAACTTTGCACGTATACGTGTGTAATCGATGCATCTGTCTCTTTAACACCTCATATTGAGCAGCTGGTGAGAAGTCTGAAACTGGAACTTGGTTTTTATTTAGAATCAAATTCTGCCTTTCTGTGGAGTCCAAAAAGAAACTAGTCTTTGCCACTTTTATGTCTGTGTTGGACTCTGGTGATGTCTTCTTATACATACATGCCTCTCCTCTGAGCTTACATGCTGTAAGTTCTGTACATTGTGTATCACAGAGCACCAAGGTTCATCAAAAGCCCTTACTCATCACTGTTATGCAGTTGTTGGCTGATTTTCTTTGTCCACATGTAGACACTTCTGTATTTTATTTATAAGTCTATTCTCAGTCTGCTTCCTTTATACCTTCTAACCTACATCAGACAGAAGAGTAGGAACTTTTCTTACTGTCTGTCCCAAAGGAAATAAGTAAACTGGGGGAAAGGTGTTGGAGTGTGCTGCTCCTTTTACTTGGAAAGAGTTTCAGAAACTGCCGAAACTTGAGGATCTGGTCTTATCGGATGCTTTTAAGGTGCTTTTGAATGACCTGCACACAGACCCATCCGGGCGTGGATGTTTTGCTTGACATTTATATGATTGTGATTGACTTGTTTTACTTGTTATTCCGTGTGTTTGATGCGTTGTGATCACTTCTTTATGATGTTCATCATACCTGCCAACATTGCACTGTGAAAAACAGGGAGATTTTCTGAAGTATCGTAAAAGCCTATACAAAGCAACCCCATCCATATATGACCCTGAACTGCAGATTAATTCATTTAATAAATTGATATGTAAGTCAAATACTTCAAATGTATTTTAATTTCAAGGGTTTGCAGCATCCATGTCTTATAAATGTGACAAAATTCATCAACATGTTGAAGAGTGAGAGTAGAGTGAGCCACTGCAGTGAGGAGTAACGCACACATAATCCAGGTAGAGGGTTTTGTGTTGACACCATATTTTGATGTTAATACCATTATAGTATTAGTTCAATACAGTTTTGAATGCAGGAGTCTCTGCAACATGAATCTACATCTCTATGTGCTTTTTAAAGTCATTTATCTGGGTCCTTTAAATCATATTTATTACCTACAGCTAAATGTTATCTGACCTACAGTAACCTCTGCATCCACAGCCCATGATGCTTTCTGCTGTTTTTTAAAAGAAGGAAGAGATTTCCTCTGCATCTCCACCTGAGTTTATCAGGTAGAGTTTAGTGATTTAATAACTTCACTTGTGATATTGTGATAGTTACACTGTCATTACTCTGTCATCAGATTCACACAGCTCTAAGCTCTCCTTATGAACTTTAAAGAGGAGGCTTCGTTATTGCACGTCACAACTTAAATTAGCTAACAAGAACAGGGCTAACCCACTTTGATGAGGGATGGATAAAATCTTTTAACAGTGCAGAAGTTTGTTGAACTCATAACAATTCATCCAATAAACCCTTCAGCTACCGGTGTTGGCAGGTCTGGTTCATATGTATGGTTGCTCTGTTTGTTGGAAACCTTGTGAACTGTGTTGCTGCCTCTCTCAGCAAGGACACTCTTAACTAAGAGACTTTTCAGAGGAGTTTTCAGCTGGTTATCAAACAGACTCATCTATACCTCTCCATGAGCTAGTAAAACAAACATACCATCTGGAATAAGAGTGATCATATCTGTATAGTTATTTTGAATGACTGACACTGCTGTGTCATAATCAACACTGACAAAACGTTCCTAACAAGAGCTTTAGATATAGGTTAAATAAAACAAAGAGTATGGAGGAATGGATAAATTGATTTACCGTGATACGTGTAGATCTATCGTGGTAATTCAAGCACATTTTACATGACAGAGGTGTTTTCTCCTGTTATTTTTTTTTTATTTTTCTTTAATTTTTGACAAAAACAGATTGAGTTTAGAGTTACTTTGGGTAGAAGTGACATTTCCGGCTCAATGTGACTTTGTCTTTGGTGAAACCGTTAGATAATTATCTCATTGTTTTGTTTGCACGGTCTTGTGTACCCAGGCTAAAGCTCCAGTCTGGCCAAATTGATATTTCAGGGAGATAAATTTGATAAAATATTAGCCATGCTCCCCTCTTCCATGATTGATCTAATCCTGTGCAAAACCACCATGTCTGTGGTGTGCAAAGGGAAATTTCACTTCCCATTAAATCAAGAAATTGATAGAAGTCAGAGGTCATCTAATGATTTTATCTGAGTCAGAGCTGTCTTGTTTTTCCACACTTTTTCTCCACACCTCCTGGTGTGAAATGATTAAAGCTGTTGTCTGTTACCTCGTATTGTGTGATCCATAAACGTATTTGTAATGCTACCGTTCATTAGATAGAAACACATTTAACTACATTTGCACCAATAATAAATGTAGACTCAAATGCTTTAATTTCACAAGAACTGCGGGTAGTCTAGTGTGTGCAGAGCTTCAAGATGCTGTCATCAGTAGCATCCATGTGAGCAAAGTCTCTTATCGAGATGAACCGAAAGAGAGGAAGTAAATTTATGGCCAGCTTAAGCTGATTGTTAAGTTTAATGGCCAGCAATTAACTGCACAATGCCTAACCACCCTAGCAGCATAAGGCAGAAAGACACTGCTACAGACTCCCTGAAGTAAACAATGTCGTTGGCAAAGCAAACAAACAAACACACAAAAAACAGACTTCAGTATTAATTGAGTTCACAGGGAACCAAAAATTGAATAGTCAGCAAATATTTGATATAATTTACAAGTCATAACTCCATGTGAAAATGAATGTTGCTCCATTTTTAAAATCAACTCCTAAAAGTGAAGACATGTCCAGACTGTTCGCAACTTATTGGTGCTGCCCCCATGGGCCAAAAAGTTACTGAAGGCACAAGATAGTTTTTATACACTGCATATCTCAAAAAAAGGCAAAACTTTGAGTCTATGCTTAACTGTCTTATCGATAGATCAACTGGTATATGTATTGATGTAACATATTTAAAATCATCAGAATGGTTGCCTTTAGGCAGGAGGTAAACTAGTAAATATCACAATACATAGGTTAAAGTATAACTCCTATTTTCTTCTTTTTTTTCCATTTTATTTTTGTCATGGTATTTCACAGTTCACACCTATGGCGGTTTAGAAACACAATACACTCAGTGATGAACACAGAAGAAACAAAACAAAAAGAAAATATCAGCAGCAGCAGCATGTGGCATTCAAAAAATCAACAGCAAAAACAAAGGGAGGGGGGCAGAAATATAACAACTATACATTGGATGCTGTGCTCTTTTATTTTGCTTAATGGACTTGTTGTATTTTGTTTTTTATTGAAGCAGTTTGTTGGCAATGCATCGTAGGAATAACAAGTACAATGTGACCTAAAAAGTAATTGTCTATTATTTAAACTCCTCAAAATGACGATGGTAACATGAGGAAGCTAACTGATGACGATGACAAACTACTGCTGTTGTACCGTTATATTGTCCTTGCAAATTTTTAGTATACCTCATAAACAAACACCTGAGTTCTAAATGAGAAGCAGTGTAATTTACATAATGAGCACAGCTACACAAACTGTTGTCACATCTCCTGACATCAACAGCCAAGTACCTCGCTTAGTACATTAAATGAGTTTACTTTTCATGTGATGTAGTTTGACACCATTGTAAGCAAATGCATTAGACTGTTATTAAGAAAGGAAATGTAGCACATTACAATAGGCAGGGTTTCATTCACTGCAGTAATTCTTAAGTATAGCTTACATCACACCCACAGATGTTACGGCTCCTCTTCCAACACATATCATCAACTTTTCCTTTCATGAAAAAAATACGAACAAAAAAGCTGCATATGGTATCGATGCTGAGGATCATTTTAAACACCATTAGGCAGAATCAATACTCAAATTTACAGCTTATTGATTGTTTAGGACAGTTTTTTAACCTAGAGCCGCACCAAATCTCAAATCATTAAATGTGTTGTTACTAAATTCCTACAACGGCTTATCTGAATGAAAACTATCAAATGTTTTGCTCAGCATTAATCACAGGTCCCCTTAAATGACTTTCCCTTTAGATGATTCAGCACAGTGTTTAGAATCAGAATCAGAATCAGCTTTATTGGCCAGGTATGCTTGAACACACAAGGAATTTGACTTGGTAAACTGTGCTCTCTTTGTACAAGGCATAAGAATAAGACATACAAATAAAAATAAAAATATAACAATAACATCAGCTATAAATACAAAAGAACAACAAATAGGCATGACGAATATGAACAGGCTAAAATAATATCATATTAGTGCAGTGCTGAGTAGCAGAGGTAGTTTTTACATTTAAAAAATAGTAGTTAAATAATAATATAAATAAAAATATGGAATTCTGCTTGGAGAATTGTTGCATTGTATATTTACATGTATATTTGCAGAGAGTAGACCTTTAAGCTGAAATTGTGGGGGGACCAGGTAGATCCGAGTGTTCGGGTGTGGGGGGTGAAAACCTGCAGTAGAAGCTGTTCAGGTCGTCATCGAGTCTTTTGTTACCTTCAGGGTGGGGGGAGGGTCTCCTGTAGCTCGTAACTTAATGCAGGCCTCTCCAAACTTCTGAGGGGTCGTTGGCAGAGAGCATAGTGATGTGAACCCTTGAGTTGAAACACAACAAATTGAAACTGGATTTTCTATCAGTTTTCAAATAATACCCTCTTCCTTCAAAAACACTAATCAGCTTGATCACATTTTTGTTGAAAGTACATTATCCAGCAAGTCCCGAAAATGAACTGGCTTTGAGTAAATTATAAGCTGAAGATGATGAGATTTTTCTTTCATCAGCCCATAGAAACCTAAATGTAACCAAGCTAGGGCTGGAAAGGGATTTCTGGGATTAGAAGATAAAATACCAACAACGCCACCTTGGGACTTTCACCCAAAGAGTTTTAACAATATACTTATTTTTTAGTTACCGACCCTTTAACAGAGGGTTTCCCCTTTAACAATACGCAGGTGAGTTCACAAATGAATACAAAGGCATGGTTTAGGAAAATATATACACGATCTTTATTTAACTGGCAGAAAAATAGTTTTAAAACACAATTATTATTATTACTTCAACATGAACCACATACTAGAAATCAGTGTTGGGACACCGCTAACTGCAGCCAGGTTATAAGTATCGGGCTTATGAACACGGCACACTCACTACAACAACACACATCTAGTTGATAAATTAGACGATGCAAAGAACATGAAAAAGCCTGACACAATAAACTGTAGCTACAGCCACGGCTGCTTACACAGCCTGGACGGGGATACTTTAACACTGTTACTGAGTAGAGTCTTTAAATCACACTGTTACTGAGCAGAGTCTTTAACTCACACTGTTACTGAGCAGAGTCTTTAACTCACACTGTTACTGAGCAGAGCCTGTAACTCAAGGCAAAAAGAACAAAACAAAGACAAGCTAAATAGAAAGGCAAAAAGAGACAAAAAGACACCAAAAAGACACCAAAAAGACAAGGCAAAAGTGGCAATCTGCAACAAAATACATGAACGTTAACCACTTACATACAACAAAACGGCACATTAAGATAAACAAAACCCAGTTGAGGTTTACCTCGGCCGTCCGCGACCCTATCACGTCACTACCCGCGCTCGTACCGCGTACTATATGCGCTGCCGGCACACAACGATCCACCAACACGAAAGGAACACCGTCCTGGAATAAGAGTGAAAGTTACTCACATGTACGAACATTGAAAACACTTAACACACGCGACTCGTACCTGCTCTCAACCCGGAGCTCTGCAGAGACTGAAGGGAGCTCCGTCACTCAATTTTATCCCCGCAAACAACCAGGTAACCGCAGGTGATTGGTTCCCACCCAGCTGTGGGGCATGAGCGCTAATCAGCCGGTTACATAAAGAAACAACAAACCAAAACATGAGGAGCTATAAGAAAGGGCAGTGTTATCCAAATCCAACAAATGTTTAGTATCAGTGAGTATTTCTGAAGTGGAGTCGGAAATGAAAAGATAGTATTTGAACCGCTCTTGTTTTATTTTCACTTGAGAATTTATCCTGGCCCCTCCTGTTCCTATTGGCCGAATTGAGTTGAGATCAATCACAACTAATACAAAGTAGATACAAGCACATTAAATGCATTTTCTTATCTCATGTCCACAGACTAACCATCACTAGTTGCAGGTTGTGTCCAGAGAGCTGGCTAGGAGTGGCCATATCTAGTTGGCCACCCATAAATCAGTGCTTCAGTCGGGCTATCCCTGTCATAAAAGACTTGCCCTGCCCCTGATTAATATATAATGAAATGATTAAAGCATTATGTCTCACCTTTACAGCTCAACTATCTGTCCTAACAACATCTGAGCATCATGCACATCGCATCGCATTACATAGCACTGGACGCTTGTTCTCCACACTACTTGTGTTTAATACACATTTCTGTTATTCCATGTAAACAAACCACATCGGCTGTCATCAGCTGTGCACAGGAGACCAGCAGGAGATGTCCAATATAGAAGAGCATTTCCTCACTTCCTTCAATTGCCCTTTATGAATAGAATTACTGGACAGCCACAGGAATGAAAACAGAAGCACTGGAGTCATCACGTAGCTTCGCACTGCTTTGCTTACAAGTTAGTCCACTCATTAGAAAACAATGTTGTCCCGCTGATTAGTCACTGATGCTTGCTAGCATAGCATGCTGTGAGGACACAGTTTTACAGAGAAGCAATGTTTCACCGTTGTGATGCTTCAATGAACCTTTCACATAGTTGATTATCATCACTAGACCCGTCATTGTCTGATTTATCAGGTTGTTCAGCCATTTTTTCCACCTGGAACAAAAATGAGGGATGCAATGTGTCAAATGACCAGAAATTATTAGTGTTCAGGTGGATGGTTTGGTTCATACATGGGCTGCAGCTCCATTATTATGCTGAAAGTAATTCCAGATACTTCACATGGAATATTTCATCTCTACTTTGAAACACCAGGCGTTCCCAATTTCCCAGCGAGGATCAATAGAGTTCATCTTAACTCTCTTCTCCGAATAGCCTGAAGCCTTGTCAAGCATTTCACACAACTGCTCAACAGCTATTTGATGAGGGATGGAGAGAGGCAGTGTCTAGAAAGAAAAACTAATCTGACGCATGTGGTCAGGTTAAATGAGGATGTGGACAATATTTCCATCAATGCAAGATATCATGAATGATAATATTTCAGTGGTGTATCTGAACTTACAAAATACCTGAAAGTGCTGGAAAAAAAGATTCCATTATGTGCAGCATTAGGTGTAAGGCATGTTTATTGAAATGGAAAATTTTGGCAACAAGGAAATTGAAAGGGCTTCACTCAAGACTTAAAAAAACGATGAAAAGGTGAGAAAAACACATTGAGTGAAGACATTTAGAAATCACTGAGAGAACAAATTCAAAAGTAATTTAAAGAAGCCATCAATAATCAAAGCAGAGAGACGATAAAAACTGCAAATATAGAAGGTTGAAATTTAAGAAACTAGTGACAGCGACCTTCTTACGCATTCTCGACTACGGGGACATGCTTTATCTGAGTGCGTCATCCAAATGTCTCCAGTCTTTGGACACCGTTTTTCATTCGGCACTGAGATTTGTCACTGGCTGTAGTCGTCTCACCCACCATTGTGATTTGTATGTGAAATCAAATTTGCCCTCTCTGAGTGCACGTAGATATAAACACTGGCTGACCCTAATCTATAAGGCTCTTTTAGGCTTGATTCCTCACTATTTGTGTGCTTTAGTGCAGAGAAAAATCAGTTCCTATACCTTGCGTTCCAACACTACTCTTGTTTTATCTGTTCCTCGGGTAAGGACTGAATTCAGAAAAAGAGCTCTCAGCTTTGCCGCCCCCATGGCATGGAATGCTCTACAGACTACATTGAAACTCTCTGAACTTATGACTCTTGGAGCCTTCCATTCTATCCTGAGGGACAGACAGCGTGAGAGCACTGAACAGTGCCTGTGTTTTAAACCTTAAATTATTGTTTGTTGTTTTGTTACAGCTTCCACTCCTCTTATTCATACTGTAAAACACTATGTATTTATAAATTGTACGTTTTAATTTGTGCTGTCATTTTTCGTGTGACTGTTTTTGTGACATGTGCTTCTGACCTCTTGGCCAGGTCAACCTCGTGAAAGAGATCCTGATCTCAATGGGTTTTACGTGTTTAAATAAAGGTTAAAAAAAGAAAAAAGAAAAAAAAGAAAGTTAGAAAATACAAGCATTAAAGTTAGAGTGTTGTGTGTAATGATTTGAAATAGGAATTAATCAAATCAAAAAAAGTAGTGTTGGAGAAAGAAATCAGATCCCTGAATAAAAAAGTAACAATACTCAAATATAGAAAAAAAAAACACAACGGCATAATTACTTAAAAGTACCTCAGCCTGTGTAGATAATGTGTTATATCAGTAGATAATTAGAAGTGATGCACAGCCACTGTTCTGTCGTATAAAATGTGTGTGTAGTTAAATGTGAAACATTATGTATACCAGTGCATCCTGTTTTATGAGCTCATGTTCTGTGAGTGTAAAAACTGGAGGTATTCAGAGGAAGTACAAAAGACAGCTGACTGTTAAATGTAGAGGGAGTAAAGTACAATATTTAACTCTGACTAGTAGTAGGAGTATGAAGTTGTGTAACATGGACACGCTCATATAGTACTATTATATCATTATCCTGAGGTCAGAAATGTAGCTTTACAGGGAACAAAGCCAAAACTTTGTACTCTTACAACACTTTCAGTGTTGATTTTAGTAAAACAACCAATTTAACTTTGAACAATTTAAAGAACAAACAGTTGTATTTCTTTTTTGATTTCTTTTACAGTATGTTTGAACTGTATTATATAAGTAAGGCTGCCTTACTTTGCCTTTTTTCAGTTCTTAAAGCTCTTGTAAGGAGCTTTTTCTGATCATGTAAAAGACTTAAATTAATACTGATGTCTCTATATAACCCACAAAAGTAAACAAACCAGTCTGAAACAATACTGATTTTTTCTGTGTATGTTTGTTTTTTAAATTTCTGTCACTGCCGCCACTTGGTCAGTGTCAGATGAGGCGAATAACAGCAAACTGCAAAAAACTGCTTTTTCTTTTCATTTATCAAGGCAAAGATTGAATCAAAATAAATTGAAATTATTTTTTTCAAACATGTATAAAAATAAACATAAACCTGGGGCAGCTGTGGCTCAGTGAAGAGTCGTCATCTTTCAATTGAAAGGTTGGTCCTGCTGTCCAAATGCCAAATTATCCTTGGGCAAGACAATGAACCCCCAACTGCCACCAGTGTCTGTGCCAGTGGTGTGTGAATGGGATCAGTTAATACTAATGGGCTCTTTACATAGCATCCTCTGTCATCAGTGTATGAATGTGGTATGAACGGGTGAATGTGACATGTAATGTAGAAGTGCTTTGAGTGGTCAGAGGACTAGAGAAAGTGCTTTATAAACACAGCCCATTTACCATCCAACCTGCAAGCAAGCTGACAGACAGAAACATACAAGCAACATTTACACATGATGTAAAAACACATTTAAACTCTGAGTAAGATTATTAATGTATGTATCTGAAAAGAGTCAGAAGTAACCCTTATTGGATCTCATCCCGCCCTCATTATTATTCAATCATCGCACAATCATCTGTCATTCTTATCAGCCTGTACAATGATCATCATTTTTAGTCTAGATTTTTAATTGTCACTACCAATTATCTCTATATAACAAATAATATCCAAATGTACATATTTTAATATAATTACATAAGTTTGTAATCATATTATCTTGATCAAGATTCACATTGAGTGATAAGTTTGACTATGTATCATCAGCAGGATGAGATCTTTTTCATCAAAAACACTTCTTACACATGTGGACAGTATCAACAAAAAGGTAGGATCTACTACATTGTCCACAGGGGGCACCAAAATCTACACAAACAAATGTGCTCCCAGGTGTTTTAAAGCTAATCCAGTCCCTCCAGGATTTCGCGGGATTTTTTAGTGATTTTTGCGGCCCAAATAGCCTGAATTTGCGACAGCTTTTTGAAAAAAACGGGTGAAAGTTGCGATTTTTATTTTTTGCTTTTTTCCCCCCAATAACATCTCAGGGGCAAGTAAATACGCTAAATTACAGATGTTTTTAGAAAACATTCTTGATGTGGCCACTGACTGTATTTTGATTCTCTTGATTCACAGAAAAATGCCATGAAAGGTCTGTATTGCACATTTACGACGGTCCCTGAATGCACCTCGCAGTGACAGAGGCACTTGACAGTCAGTTCACGCACTCTGAAATGAATCTGCATCTTTGATGACTAGGAGTTGATCAAAACTTACTAAAGGTGTCTGATGTATCACCAAACTGTATTAAATCAAGCTGTAGACGGGAGCTTTTTACGGTGAGAGCGGCAACAACGTCAAACCTCAAATATTAAACAGACGTCCCCCGGGTGTGTCTCTGTCACTAACGCACACCGGGGGTAAAAATCATCAATGAAGATGAGACAGATGCATGGAGGTGAGGAGAGCTGGTTCATAAAGCACACCTGCTGCAGGTAGGTGACCAAGCTAACACTGAGCCCCTCAATCTATAAATAACAACGTTGTCATCCTCACTTGTCCTGCCTGCTGTCCCCTCTTTTCACCCGTTCTCTGTGCGTGTTTTGTTGTTGAAAAGTGCCGATCAAGTGAGGACTTACGTTTATGTTCCAAGGAAGTGAAATTGATGACAAAACCGATGACGTACAGGGGCTGAGGTTAAGGTAATTGGTCAAAGTTGCGGTGATTGTATAAAATTGCAAGGCCGCGAAAAAATCGTGCCGATTGGTTGAATTTGCGTTGATAGTTGCGATCGCGAAATTGCAACTTCCTGGAGGGACTGCTAATCATGAACTACTACAGAGCAATACAAGGTTAAATCTTCAAATATTTCATGTAAGGTTGAAGGGATAGTTTTGTTTTTTTGCAATGTGGTTGTATGAGGTACTTGTCAATGGTAAGCATATTACCCAGGGATCCCGGTCAGCTCGGCTCCTTTGTAGAACACCTGGTTGGAAAACCAGCATAGAAGCAAGGCTATCTCCCGCTGCACATAGATCTAATTTAACCACATAGTTTAGCTAATTTTAAGAAACTCTGACTGAAACACTAATGTCAGTGCAAGTGTATGCTCTATTTAGAAATTCTTCTTTGGTACTTATTGCATTCAAGTGGCTTCTGTCTTCTTTGCCTGTATTGAAGTTCCGGCACTAACATGGCTTCTGCAGATCAAAATGCTGCAATTAGTTTTCTCTTGATTGGGTTATGTAGGTTGATAGTAATGAAGTTTGATACTTCAAACTGTGGAGTCTCCAACTTAATATGCAAATGAGTGAGTTTATGAATGAGGGAAAATCAGCTATGCACATGAGGTTATATGCATCTAAACAAATTATAAATAAACTACTATACTCTTCTGGGAACATGACATTTCATAACTTACTGGCTCACATCGTGCACTTCAGGATTTTCCCTTAATATTTTGGCACAGTTAGGAACCATAGATTATGAGATCATGCCAAAATAAATAACAGCAATCTTTGATCTTGCAGTAATATGCTTGCATTCACGCCCTCTGGTTGAGTTTATCATATAAGTGCATAAGAGGTACTATATCTTACTCAAAGATAACTCAGGAGAGCTGACAGGTTGGGAAATATCTCCAACACTAGACAACTTTGATACCAATACATAGTGGACATACCATATGTATATGACGATGTGCAGAACCATGAACAATGACAAGAAAGCAATCTTCTCACTTATGCATAATCCCTCCTTTGACCCAAAGAGTCCTTAAGAAACTGCCAAAACGCGTTCAGCTCAAGCTGCCAAAAGCCTCCTCAGCTGTCTGGGAGTATGTCATATTTAATAGCTTATTCACACTGATCGTTTGCTTTGCTAATGCAAGTAATTTATGTAACATGCGTTCAACAGCTTCATAAATGCCCCACCATAGTTTGCGTGTGATGTGAGTTTATTTTTTTCAGCTCTGAAAAAGGGAAACAGGCCTGCTGCAGTGTACTGACAGGGACTGTAATTGATTAAGTTATGTGTGCTAATACATGACAGAGGCTGTCAGACCCCAGAACAGGGTTTCATGACATTACATCAACACATTTTTGAACTTATAAGGAAGACCAAGACCCAGGGAGAAAAGCGAGTTGAATAAAAGATGCCTCAATAAAATGCCTCAATTTTCTATTCACAAGAACATGTAACGGGTTTAATGGTCAGGAAAGAAATGAAAATACAAGGGAAAGAAGGTCATCAGCTAACTATTCATGGTTATTGAAATAAATGTTATTTTGGATCACGTAGCTGCGCTGACACTGAATGACAGGCCACATTTATCTTTTGTTTCTGAAATACGTTCTCCTAGATCATCTTGTCGAAACTTAAAGATCTGTAAGCAGCAAGTCTACATTATTTCACTTCTTTCAGAAATTATTTAATGTGACTTTATCTTGATTCAAGTAGCTTTATCTCTTTTTTTTTAGAGCTGGTGTCCTTTAATGCTATTTTTTGTGCTTACTGTTGCAAGGTTATGGAAGTTACAGCACATTCCTTATTCACAATCATTAGGTCTGTTTTAACACATTCATGTTTGCCTTCTTTTAATGGAATTTTACAAAGAAAACCTAAAATCAATTGATAAAAGACGTATGGTAGCATTAGTAGCAACTCAACACTTAAAAATCGGCCCTCAAAATAACGAGTGAGGCTGATTTTTCCATGGAGTGTAATGACGAATCAATCCAACAAGTTTAGTTGATTTGGGAGCAGCGAAGAGTTATAATCATCTGATATGAACTGCTGTCACAACTTTAAAATGTGGTATCCTTAAAAGTTGAATGATGTGGTGTCCTGTTAACCTTTACCCAATTAAATGTTAAACAAAATCAACCTGTCTTGATCAGATTTCCCGTAAAAAAAAAAATTGTGATATTCATCAACATCCTGAAACCATGGTCCCATGTGAGCTTGATTTATTTAGGGCTTTAATTAACATGTATAACAAAGTCTTATTTTAACAATTGAGGTGTGAAAGCCAGTAAAGCAGGGGTGCAAAAGAAATATGTCATCGCTTCGAAGCCAATGCCCCCACAATGTAGTTTATTGACCTTTTAAGCTGAATTTGTTCCTCGTTGCCGCCTTTGAGTGGTGTCAGGCCCTTCGCATGCCATTACCAGGGTGACCTTCCATGTTGAAAATAAAAATGTCAACTCTAACTGCTTAATGCTTTCAATGATTTGTTTAAGCTGAATATGCAGAAAGGACAGGAGCAGCATGCGAGGGGCTGATCTCTCCCGTTTAACATTGAAAATTTAAGTGGCATAAATATGTCATTTGGCAGGGTTAATTGCACATTCACACTCTGTGGTGTGAATGCAGGAATATTTTGGCCAGAATTAAATAATAAAATGTGTTATCACGAGGCTCAAAGGATGCAGCGCTGATGTGTGGTGAAGTGAGAAAGCTGACCTAGATGGACAGTAAATATCAACACTCGGGGGCTGTCGACATTTCAGCAGTTTCTAAAGTGTGAAAATAACTCTGGTGAGTTCAGCCAGATAGACACGGTACAAATGCCGATGTCAATCAAATGCTGGGTGATTGCCTACATTGCTGTATATCAGTGTATTTTTTGTTGACTTCATATTTTATCTCACATAAAGTTTAATCCTCTGAATTTCTCTGAGAGGGAACCAAATGTGATTGTGTATTTCATATCCTCACATAGCCTCAAAAATTGTGCACCATTCCATTGCATGACTTGTAGTTAAAGCAGGCCTCCTTGATGGTCATAATTGAGAGATAAAGACCATGTAACAGACAGTGAGACAGATTTCGAACTGTGTGTGCAGTTGCCTTTTCTAAATGGAAAATATGTGCAGCATGGAAATGTTCCTTTATTTCATGGCAGCGCTATGGGGACAACACACTACAACATATGTGCCTCCGTGTACTGAATTTTGCATAATGCTCTGTGACATATAAGCTCCAGAGGATCTCATTTTCACTTGGTGAGTATGTCCGGGGGCTAAGCTACGTCACATTTCATGACAGCTGCCAGTTCTACATGTCCTCGGATGGGGGTCTGTCTGTGGTGGAGAGGAGGTGTAACGGTGCAGATTTGATACTCAGCCAGTGTTTCCCCTCTGAATCACCAAAAACAACAGCATTGCCAGCTCATTACTTCTGCTCAGTGTGCATTTAGTGCACTGTATGTACACAGAACACTGTACAGGTGTGCATGGGATGAGAAATGACTTGCGAATGAAGGAGACGGATGTAAATGTAGTCTGTGTGAGAAGCTGTGACTTTTTACTGCCTGCCAAACTACCGTATTGTTAACCTGAAACTTATGCGTCATGTTCAAGGTTAAGTTCTTGTCTTTGAAAGACGTATTTACTTTAAAAAATGCCCTAAGGCCTCTAGATTGATTGCCAAAGATTGGCTTAATTAGCTCATAATGTTCTCATGATTTGTGTAAGAAATAATTATGTGGCACGTGAAATGTTTTAGAGGATCAGGACTTCAGGACCAGCCTAGTCCTACTACTTCATATTATCATACAGCACCAGATGATTCCAGAGTCCAGAGTACCACAGTTGTCTTAGATTATATTTATTGATGATATTTGGCCGATTAAGCTATGAAACAACCATTAAGTGAAAACAAGACTGAGTGTCTGCAGGCATGCCAGCAGCTCTATTGAGGCATACTTGAGAATAGCAGTGTATTGAGCTGAATGTTAAAGTCACAATGCTAATATGCTGATACTTAGCCTTTATAATAGTTGTCCTTTTGGCTGTCTTGGTTTAGAGTAGTGATGTTCTGACACAACTTATTTCCAACTTGTTTAAACTGAAATTTAAATGTATTTAAATTCCTACTAAATGACTACTTTCTTAAGAATTGACTTCCTATTTCCTTTAGCAGCTTTTTTGTAACTAGGTCTCAAATTCGCTCTTATCCCATCAGATCTGTTGATCTCCTACATACAGTAGTGAATTCTTCAGAACCAGCTTTGGCCAGCTTTCAATCAAGCACACCGATCTAGTCATTAGGAAGAGTTTTTCTACTTCACTTATCTCTGTTGTACAGTTGAAGGTTTGTTACAGTGTTTTAAACTATTTATTGTTTATATCTTGCTTTAGGACTTTTTATGAACACCTAGATCTACTTTTATGACCGGACTCATTATGACTTCAATGTAATGACTTCAAGATAATATTAAAAAATCACACTGGGATGCATTCAAGAGTTGCTGTTTCAAAGGTCAACTTTATGACAACGCTTGCTACAAAGTCAAAAACGCATCAAAGTTAATCGGATAAATTGTCCCAGGACTTATAATGTTTGTACCAAATTCAAGAGCAATCTACTGAATTGTTGGATATATATTTCAGTCTGAACCAAACAACAGGCTGTGCTAACAATAAAGCTAGCATGGCTGAAAAAATAAAATGCAATGGATCATTCTCAGCAGAGTTTCAGCTGTGTGGTGGATGATTGTTATCAAGTATTAGGTCCTAATGCAGTCAGCTTGTGCCATGACACAGATTGAGAATGGTAGAGGTGGCTCCATCAGTTATAAGTCAATGTCAAGGGGCCAGCTGGTGGATGCACATTCCTCCCCTCCATCTGTATCCAAACTGTCCCTGTGGTTCACAGTCGGCTTGTCACCTAATAACATTGAGCTGTCTCCAACATGGAGCAGCAGATCTATCATTATAGTAACATAATAGCCAAATGTGTTATCTCCAACTAAATTCATTTGATACACCATTTATAAGCCATTATTGCGTATGGCGATATCATATTTTCAATAATAGCTGTTGCAAGTGGTGCAACATGCAGATGAAAACAAACTTCATGTGCAGTGGAGCCAGAAAAGCTGACTGACTGTGGCTGATTGTGAAGGGCAGACCAACAGACACACAGACAGACTTCCCAACTGGGCCTGAAATGTGCTGCAATAAAAAACAGCGTGTTCGAAAATTACAAAAAAAGAAATAGCTGTCAGCACTCATGAATATTCCCAAATCTGTGTCTTTAGATCTGCTGTCTGTTAGTTTGGACCAATGAAGAGAGGGAAAGAGCAGCTTTATGCTAAATTTATTTTTCAAACATCCTCCACAATCCCAAAAGAAATGTCCATCACATTGTTCACTCTCTTTTGTGATAATTAATTCTTCAAGTTTTAGCTCTCAGAAGTTTGAGTTGACAGATGAAATCATTTTTCCCTAATCTCGGGTATTGTAAAAACATCTCTGAAAAATGTGTTCATAATAGATCCTGTTTGATTCCCTCTGCTTTATCTGATATTATCATTTAAGTGAAGTGCATTGTGTGCTACAGAGCTGACTTTTGCCCACATTGTCACACTGTGGCGTGACGATGAACTTTTTATAGCCTGTTCCACCCGTCATCTCCCATGTGGATCTTTCCAAGGCTGCCTCCCACATTGCCAACATTGAGATAAGGTTTTCTGGTTCTTTCTTTGCACAGTTAGAAGATTACTGCCTCCAGAAAGCTCAGCACCACCACAGTCTTGGCGGTGCTAAGGACCACCCTGCTGGCATCAGCATCATGCTGTTTCAAAGTCTGTTACATCGCACTGAAATCCTATAAACTGTAATCTGCTTGCATGCAAAACATGTGGTAAAGAAGTTGCTGTAGCCTGCACTTGTTTATACAGGCTAATGTACTGTTTGTACTGTATAAGAACAGGAACAGACGACTCCTTCTGCAGAGTTTCTATTTATGTTCGTTTAAGTGCTGGAATTAGTATCCTGAATGAATATTCATTGCTCTCACTTGAGTTCTGCAGGGTGGGTTTGAAGAATAGACTCCTAGCTACAGGTAATTAGCCCATTGATAAACTAATTAGGAATTTTAAATGTGCTGTTGAGTTGATGAAAAGTGTTAATAAATCTCCACTGGTTGCTATGATGAAGTTACATCTAATTACATTTGTTTCTGCGAATAAAACAGAAGTGACACAAGCTTAGTTAGGTAACAGTTGCTGTTATTTCCTGTCATTAGCTGATGTTATGAGACTGTCTTCAGGTTGCTTGAGCCAGTGGGGCAATTTTAGGCCCCATTTCACACAACACATTTGAAATCGGTGACACATTTACCTTATACTCCTGCAGCATATCCTTTTGGGAGGTCTAAATCTTTGAGTGTTTGAATGAAACTGCATGTGATCACAAAGATTTCACATCTAAGGAGTCAAAGCCAGCTTTGATATGACATATTTTGGGTAGCAGGATAAACTTGCTGTAAGCTTAATATATGCTGTTGTGCAAACTATTAAAAGTGCTTATTAATGAGTGAGTGTGGCATGAATTCCACAGCTGTATGTTTTCACTTATGTGGTGGATCTGTAGACTTATTTCCCTTTTTTCTCCCAATTTGACCCAAAGAATCATTATCGAGCATGCACCAAAGTACCGTCATACATCATAAATAGTGTTTTTGCACTTTTGTTGCATACATTATGCTTAATGGTGCAATATGTTGTCATCCGTGCCTAACACTGTATGGTGTCCTGTATTTTCTGCTCCGTGATTACATTTCTGCGACAGTCAGACTTGTTTTAAATCACAGCAGAGACAGTCTGCCTGGAATGACCTTCTCTTTACAGCCAATGCAGGAGAATGTGCACTTTCAGTTCTTTCAAACCCCGGCCAAGCTTTTTGTCATGGGCCATTGTGCTGTTTTATTGGGTCATCTTGAGATCTGGATGGGCACTTCAGGTGGAACATTAAGTTGGTTTGGGGCCAATCTTACTAACAGATCATTGTCAATTAAAGAGGAAAATCCCATCCCTTTGAATCCTGTTATTGTCGTAAGATCCCATTCTCTGGTGCCTCTACATGCCCCCTCCTGGCTGTGCCATTACTTTGTTTCAAAGTGTTATCTTAGACTCTGACCACTTCTTAGAGAAACAGGTTCTGCACGATGGATACAATGCTTGTTTCCTGAACGTTTAAACTTTAAGTACCTACATCTGAATTTATCTGTTATGTTGATGCCCACTGGACTATTGTCTCTTTCCATTTCACATTATCAATCTATTACCAGTTGTAATCTTGTGCACACTGCCATGGAAACAATTCTGCACAAACAGAGCTCTTTCACTATACCAATAAATATCCATCCATCCATCCATCCATTATCTTGACCGCTTATCCACTTTTGGGTCATGGGGGGCTGAATTTGGGCAGAAGGCAGGTCACCAACCTATCACAGGGCAAACATGGAAAGACAGACAACCATTCACGCACAGACTCACACCTACAGGCACTTTCGATTGACCAATGGTGTGCATGTCTTTGAACTGTGGGAGGAAGCCTGAGTATCTGGAGAGAACCCACGCATGCACGGGGAGAACATGCAAACTCCACACAGAAAGGCAGCTGCCCCACCAGGGACTCGATCCAAGAACCTTCTCGCTGTGAGGCAACAGCGCTAACCACTGCACCACAGTGCACCAATAAATGTAATGTAGATATTTTGTATTTGAAAAAAATCTATTTGGGGCATTTATTTCAATCTGTCAGTAGGGTTTTTTTTTTTTTTTTTTTTACCTGTTTTCTATTATCAAATGCCATTTATGGCTTCAGTCTTGCACAAAACAATATTCAAATTTATAAAATTATCTTATTTAAACCTATTTGCGTTTCATTCTGTAACTGATTCTGAAGCGCCGTTGGTATTTGAGTTCAGGCACAAGTTTAAAACAGGAAAGTGAGGTAGAAAAAGAGGAGAGACTTCATCACTTCACACTGTTTTTTTGTTTGTGTCATAAGTTAACTATAAGTGCTGCTTTCAATGTCCAGAGAGTGTTTTATACCCTGATTTAGCCTGGAGACTATCATTATGATGTCATGTAAATGAGTGTAAGGTCACTAATCTCTCTCAGGGTTGCCATATTGTTGTAAAATTGCAGTCAGCATCTCAAATGTCATGAAACAGCGAGACCCTCTGACCCCTGTTTTGGCATCACTTCACCATCTGCCAGTCACCGATTTTAAAGCTTTACTGATCACGTTTAAAGTTCACCAGGGGGCTGGCCCTGAGCTTCATATCTGACCTTTCAGATGCCTGTGAGCCTGAGTGTTCGTTCAGATGCTCAGACAGGGCCCTCCTGTCTGCACCTCTCGGTGTCGTCTCAAATCAAGAGGCAACTGAGCACTTTCTGTCTGAGCTCCTCGATGGCCAAATGCCCTGCTGGTGAAACTGAGGCCCACTGAGTCAATAGTTATTTTTATAAACCAGTGAGAAATGTTACAGGAACATGCAGTGTGAAACACATGGCAGAAACCAACGCCATCACTTATTTCTTTCTGCTCTCTTTTTCAGAATAAAAGCTTGAAAACTAAGCTGCTGTCGGGACACAAACTCTGTGACGCCTATGCTGAAGAGGTAAGGACTTTAATCAGTACATCCTGTTACACCAACACATCATATTTTTAAGCTCCTGAGACTTATGTGATTATTTTTTTGTAGATCATGTTGCAGAAAAACATGAGATTTTTAATTATTTTCAAAAAAAGTACGTGATGTTTGAACAAAATACTGAATTGGTAATAATATACTTTTTTTCACGTTGTATTATTCCTGAATGTTTGCATTAGTTTAAGTGCTCATGAATGTTTTGGGCAAGTGATCATGTGTGCAGATTATATGAAATAAAAAGTATATTTTTAAATATTGTATTTATACGGTAGTCACACAAAAAACATTCCAGGACCATGTTTCTTGTATGCAAAGTGCATGTTTCAGTGGTGCCAACATGCTTTTCACATATATACAGTATGTAGTCATGTGTTATTGCAATTCAAATATATTTTCTTCTTCATCGTTCTTCATGTTAATGAAAGGAGCTCAGCAGATATAACTCTGATATGTCGGTCGTTTCATGCTTTGTCTCTTCCTGCATGAACAGCTTGGTCTGTTGTGCATTTTATTGCACAGCTTGATACGAGACATGATCAATGCATCCACAAGCTGTGAATGACAGGAGGGGAGCTGTGTAAACGTGCAGTTATCAGAGTTTATTAACCAGCACAGTTGGGAGACATAACATGGATTTTTGTGTTAATGACTTTGATCTTTTCTTGTTTTTTTGTTTTTTTTCTGTAATCAGAGATTTCAGTCTGCTTTGCAGTCATTTAATTCACTGCTGAACTGTAACACCAGAAACACCATTCTTCATTTCATTGAAGAAAAGTGTTATATCACGTCATGCATGACTTCAGACTGTTGTCATTTACTCCACTCTGATGCTCGAGCAGCATGCATGTGAGTGAGTGCAGCCTTCACCCTGTGTCGACAGCAAAGTTTGTTCTCATCATTTCATGTTTTGCAAAGTCTAATGAGGCTGAATGGGACTCCATGTTACTTAAAGCTGGTCACTTGTGTTCAGATCATTGAACAACATGCTTGATGGAAGGCCTGAACAACCCCTCTCTCTCTCTCTCTCTCTCTCTCTCTCTCTCTCTCTCTCTCTCTCTCTCTCTCTCTCTCTCTCTCTCTCTCTCTCTCTCTCTCTCTCTCTCTCTCTCTCTCTCTCACAAACCAACACACTTGCTTGATTTTCGCTGTCCCTGGAATCTCAGAGCAGCTTGTGTCCAACAGCGGGCTCTTTGAAGGTGGTACAGTGCAATCTGAGAAGCTCAGGTCTTAGTGAGAGCACTTCAAGTGTCTTTTTTTTTTTTTGCTGTCACCTACTTTCCCTCTTTTTCTGCTTTAAACTCTGCTGCCACTTGTTACGGTCAGCAGCGTCCAGCAGGTGCTCATCCTCAGTGCAGCCTTGAGCTGAGCTTTGAACTGCTGCCTTTGCTTTCATGCTGACCAATGCTCATGCTGTAATTTAGCCATGCATCATCTTACAAGGGAGCACTGCCTACGGGCATCCTCATGACATGCCCAAGTGAGTGCAGCTGGAGTTGTATGATCACAGAGCTCAATACTGATATAGTTTTGGAGTTCATATCAAAGAATTTTCTTTATTCTAACCACAGTACGAAGATCCTTTTTCTTTTTGATTTTTACACCAAAGAACAGGCACAGAGAGATTGATGGATGGAAACTTTGACGTGTGGAGATGGATAGTTTTCTTTGGAGAGACCCTGGGCTTGACGTCCCCTGAGGCAGCTCAGGCATGTTCGATCAATGCGACGGAGGATGTTGTCAAGGTTTTTGAATGACAGAACAATTGTCCGTAGTTGCATTTTCAGGTGAAGACAAGCAATTATACATCCTGGCAGTTATTCAATAAGACATTGATGGTCTCTTAAATTAGTCACCTGTACCCTCTGGAAAAATATGTGCCTTTAAATTACAAACCAATGTTCTTAAGAACTGTATTTCTTGCCCTTCCTCCCCATCAGATACACTCTTTACTTCCAAACCTACACGTCGTACTTACAACTGATACAAACAAACTTCCACACAGAGCTGGCAATGTGGCGCAATAAATAGTAATGAATATGACATCCGTTTATTAAAATATTAATAAATATGACAAAATATATATAACTATAACAAGAGGGTATGTGTTGTTCCTCATGTCCCCATGTTCCTCAAAGTTATTTGATCTGCTTGTTCTTTAGCTTTGTCTAATGAAAACAGGAGAACTGCTTATTGCTGATTTATTTTTTAAACCAGCCTTTTCAGTCCCAGAAGTAGGCTAAATCCTATTGTTTATTCTCTTTTGTGGTGATTCATTCTTCAAGCTTTAATTCTCTCCAGTGTTAGTGGATGGTTCAATCTCTTTTTAAATTTTTATCTCAGTTATAATAGAGTGTCTCTGTAAAACAACGTGTTGGGGATGCATCACATTTGGTTTGAATTGCTTCAATTTTGATTTGTAAGCTTTATTAATTCTTCAAAACTGACACAGTTTATAGCCTGCTCCACCAGTCATCTCAAATGTGGATCCAGGCCTGTCTCCCAGAAAGTGTATAATGTGCTGTAGCTGTCAGTTATGAATTAGTCTACTGTATATGTTGCCAGCTTTTGTTTTCACTCTTGACAGTTTATTTAAACTCTTCTTTGTAACCATACGGCTGTCAACATTTTCTTTTCAATCTGACGACTGTTAAAGTCTTATTATAAGCTGAATATGTTCTTCTTGAAAGTTTAGTCAGGGGCATTGAAAAATGTACACTCATATAGCCATATAACCAGTTAAGTCTAAAAGAGCAATCCTTAAATGACTAAAACTTTATGAGGAATATCAGTTTACAAAGTTGCCAGTTCCTTGAGTGTCCACTTAAGGCTGCATACAAAAGCCCCTGAAGCTGCATACACAACCTTATTATAATTTTTAAAGCTGAGGTTTCTGCTGCCGTTGAATTGTGTTGCATTGTAAAGTGAGTTGCAATGCAAAGACATGGGCTTAAGTGCCTTTCAAACAGGCTCCACAAACTGCAGCTTCTATGGTAGGACAATCATTGAGGTTCATGGAGGTATAGTTTATTGCTTGTTTGTTAGCTTGCATTAGTTCTGGTCCTGTGTGCTTAATTAACTGGCAACTAAGAGTACAAAGTCAGACAATGTTAAGAATGATTAGCCGGGAAACAGGGCTCTTTATTGTGCAGTGAGTGTCCACGGATTTCACTTTTTTAAAACTGGGTTTATTGTAACAACAAGCCAGTCACTTTAACTCTCACAGTTTATTTTGCAAGCCATTAACAAAGTCACATTCATTCTCCAGCAGCCAAAACAGAATAATGACACAAAATCCAGTGAAGCCTGAAAGCTTTGTGAGAAAGAGATGAAGGGACAAAGACAAATGGAAAGAAAGGGCGACCTTTAGGGGGTTATTTTGATAATTAACTGGCCCCTCAGCTGCTTAGCATCACTGCTTCCCCAAACTGACCTGTCGAGCCACAAACTGTGACCTCAGTTTGTGTTGTTACAATAACTGAAGGCTATTATTTTTACTTTGGAATTCAAGATTTAAGGGACATGAATAATTTATTTAGGTTTGGCTCACACAGAGACGAAGAAGAGATTGGCTCAGAAAATCTCCAGCTACTCTCCTGTCTTAGTTAGCAGGTAATGCTATTTGTGTAAAGCTTGTTTTTGATCAAGTCACACTCATACCACAACATGCAGATACACAAGAAGAATTTGGTATTTAAAGAGCATTTCACCCTCCATGAAGTATGCTCCAACACTGAGGTTATTCTTCAGATTCCAGTGAGAAGCAGGAAACTTGTGTTAAAGAATAACAAGCCTACTTCCTGCTCCAAATCCGCAAGCTGAACATCCCTGACATTTCACCAGCTAAGCTCATCCAAGCCATCATCACATATTCAAACTCTGAGATGAGATGATGGAACATTTGGCTGATGTGCAGCCAAGTCTGATTATAACCCTTCACGAGTTGGAGGGAGCACAAAAGCTATGAAGAGGTCCTGATTGAAGTTGTTGGTCAGCCTAAACTGAGCCAAATTTGCAGAAACAGTAAAAAAAAATCCTTTTAACGCAGATAAAATTTGACTGGTTGGCTTTGAACTTGTAAAGGATACAATCTCACTCAGTACTCTTTAAGACAGAGATTTGTTCTTGTCCAGTGCCTTTCTTGTCTCTGTGCTTGTTATCAAGGCAGGTAGACTTCAAGGTCTTTAGGGAGCAAGTAGCTACAAGGATTTCCTCAAACACAGTCGGATCACTTGAGGTCACTGTCTCCAATTCCCTCCGGAGGCTATAAAAGTTGAAGTAAATCAGTGAGAGAAGCATTGTTCCATGCACCTCCTTTAATCCTGGAAGGTTATTTATGTTTAAATGGGAAGGGTTACACACTGAACCTGTAATCACACTGCAATTACTTCAGAGTGAGAGAAACGGATACTGAAGCTGCAAAACAATTGCCACCAGAGCAGGAAATTGCAAACAACAGTAGTCTCCACAAGAGCATCTGTGGGTGAGGTATTTAAACATAACTTGTGCATTCTGAGTCTCTGTCTGTATGAAAACAATACATATGAGTGCTTTTATTGCCTGTTTAACTATATTTATAGAGGTAAAGACATGAACACCCACCCAAGATGACCTTTAACCCTCAGAATGTGTTTTTCTCCTAAATAAACTTTAGTGGTATTGTACTAAATTGTAGTCTGCAAATGTTCCCTTCATGCTTCAAAGATATTTTCAGTCTAGACGTCCGTAGCCCATTGAATGAGTCAGAGTTTTAAAAAAAACAGTCCTTGTGATAAAATCTTTGAATCTTAAATCAGCTTTTTGATGCTATGTCCAAGAACTGAGATGAGACTTGATCTGTTTCTGTTGGAGTTGGATAAACTTTTCACACACAGGCTGCTTTGATACACCCAAAGACTTCTGTATGAGTAATCAGCAGCTTCCCTTTATGGGCTAAATTTGTGTTCTCGTCTTGTGAAAATTGGCTTTGGGAATTCCACCTTTGTGTATTGGAATACATTTCATTTAGTGTGGTAATCGTTTTTAGAAGGCTGCTTAAACTTGTGTTGGGTTTTTGCTGGCTGTGTGAGGTGGAGGATCGGGCTTTGTGTTCCTAATCTGTGTTGTGAAAACCATTCAAATGAAGGAACATGAAATTACACGGTAACAGCACTGTTAAGAACGAGTTAAATGGTCACTGTTACATCAACATGCATCTGATCCTGGATCCTCTTTGACTGTTACGTGGATAACTCGTAAGGTTTCAGAGTCCACAAGAAACTGGATTTTATTTTGGGACTGCAAAGACAACTTCACATGAAATAACCTTGCTGAACACACACACACACACGCACACACACACACGCACACACACACACACACACGCACACACACACGCACACACACACACACACACACACACACACACACACACACACGCACACACACACACACACACACACACACACACACACACAAACACAAACACACATTTTTCATCCTATTCTGCAAAGCTAAGAGTTAAAATTAGTAAAACAAACAGAATAACTAGTACTGGAGGTTATATCAAACTATTTGTCTGAAAAATTGTCTGGAGCCGATAAAAGCAGCGATTTTCTCTTACTTTGTCAAGGTTTTTTGTTTCCATATGCAATTTAGATTTCATTATTACAGGGGTTATTAACACATTTTTAAACAATAAGCTCAGAAATGAACAAAGAGGGGAACCAGAATTTAAAAATAAATGTCATCAATAAAAATCATATGAAATATGATAGGAAGATAAAAAGGTGTAAATTAAAATGGGGGAGAGTTATCCCAAATACATTGGAGCAAATGTATTAGATCTATGTTAATATACTGTGGATACCTACACTCATTCATACATGTATAAGTTTATCTGACTATTTCCTGATATATTTCCTTCATGTTTTAATATGAAGCTTTATTACATTAACTATGATTACCATTCATCTTGTCCTCATAAGTCTGAGTGGCTTTAAACGTGGTCAAAACATTTGCTCAGTTTCTAATTCATTGGTCAGTTGGTTCAAATTCATTTCATCCATCTGGAGCAATTTGGACTCCATTAGCTGCGATGAGGTTAACAGGGCTAATCGACTCTTGGCCTTGTTATCCCAGTTGCCATAGCCTCAGTGAAGGCAATTCAAGGATGTCATTGTTTGCACTAAAAGGATTTTAAACCATTAAGAATGGTTGCATTTTGTAAACCCAGAGAGATTTTTCATTGGGAGATGGATGGGAGCACTCGTCCTTGCCAACGCCTTTTTATTTCTTAATCTCAAAAACAATTTGTGAAGACAATAGTGGAACCGTAAATGTTCAGACAATGACCGTTTGAATGGGGAGAGGTCACTAAGAAAAATGTATCGCAGGCTTAGCTGAGCTGGCAGGCAGCCACTGGCCTGACTCAGCTGTGTGTTTGTTCACTTCACCAATCACAAACACTCGACAAATTCAGCAGTCCATTTAAATGGGGGAGAAAACCACCAGGTCTGTGTGGCTGTTCAGTGTGCCACTACTGCAAGATAGGCTCCTGCTACATGTCCTGCCATTCTTACTCCTCTTTATGACTGATTATCTATTGTTTATGCATGGGAGAGTAAACATCATCAAAGTTACATTCTGTAAAATGCAGGTACAGCAGAGTGTAACACAACAGTGTCTTTGCCCCTCATATACATTGTTTACCTCTCACCATCCAACCACAACTCACCTCCAAAGCTAAAGCAGTGCTCAAAGATAAAACTAACATAGACATGGAACAACACTGTCCTGAGAGAAAGAGATTCGGTACCTAGGCTATTCCCTCCATTAACCTATGTGTTCCTATTTGAAGAAAAAAATAGTTAGGTTGATTTTTCGATACTTCTCAATACCATGTGCTACAACTATACCACCTATGTTATTTATTTTTTTGATAGAATCAAAAAGTACAAAAACTTATGAAAAGTAAAAGATCCAAGATGCCGGTAGCGTTCAGCTTAAAGAGTGGGAGCAGGGATGGTCTGTCAACAAACAATTACAAGACAAAGGAGTGAGTGTTATAAGTTAAAACAAAGAAAACTGCTTTTAAGAACTTATAATTACATCCACACCTCTGCACAAGAAGTTCATATTGTTTGCTTGCAGCTGAAATTGCACTTCTGCCTGCCCGTGTGTGTCTCTGCTCCGCCCTCTGTCGCTGCTCCTACACTGCTAACTGTTCTCATTCACAAGTCTACAAATACTGACGATTTGTTAAATCCTTTTAGCATCTAATAAAGACACACCTTATGTTCATGTCTGTTGTAAACAAACAGAGAGGAGATGAGAGAGAGAAACATCGATGTCCCATGGTTGATCTGTGTTTTGAATTAGTCTCAGTCTTTGGACTGCTGACAGAGAGCGACAAAGCACTACATAAACAAACAAATGTATGATATATTTGAAAGAGGCAGTCACAATTATTTATAATATAATACACCTCTTTGACAAGTTCTTTGTCCATTTAAATTAGAGAGGAAACCTCCCTGCTCTCTGCTGCCAGTCCAATTGGTACTGCAGCTACGGCAGTCAGAGCTACGTGCTAAACATATCTGTTCATATCTGCTCTTTATCTGCTTCATTGGAAATTTCATGCAACCTTTCTGAAGCAGACAGTGATATCCCCAGGGGAAACACTTGAAAGCTCAGAAAACCTGAGTCAAAGTCAAGGTTAAGACTGTTCAGTGAAGGAGAGCGACATGTGGCATTATAGATGCCATTTAAACTGTTGCACATCTTTTCCTCCTCAGCATGAATTTATCACCGATTTTCTGTTCTGACAAATTTATGGTGTTGCTGTGCAGTCGCCATTGGGATGAAGGAGGCTGTTACGCTTCAATATTTCACATCTGTTATGACTTGAATTACTTTGTATTCTTACATCAGGATTTAATGGGAACATGGGGTAACCTGAAACGTATGCAGATAAAAAATAAAACACTGGATTTGGCAGATTTCCTGTAACGTCTGATTCCAAGGTGAATGGCCCTGTGTTATTGATTCGACACCAACTTTTGAATGGGGCAGCCTTCAGTTCATTGTGTATTTAAGAACTGATCATTGATCTACCAAGCAGGTGACATCTGTCTGTAAACAGGGACATGAGGGTTTCTGATGGCAGAAATGACAGATAGTTAAATGTGGTTTCATCTTAGAGTTATTCAGGCCTCACAAAGTGATCAGGAATAAGAAATCTGAGCACAGTTTCTACGCATTAATGTTTGATGTTTGTGCTTTGATAGGGCCTTGTTTTGGGAGTTGTGTGCCCCCGGCTTCAGTGATATACTCTACAATACAATTAGCTGTGTGCACAGGGAGCACATACCAGCGTATCCTTTAAATAAAGCAAATGTATTACTTTGCTGCTCTACTATATTCACTGTCTGTATCCAGTGAATCAAATTACCCTGACTGAAATGATTGGAATAAAATATACACTTCACTGAGCTAAGTCCTGGCTGCCTGCCAGTCATAGGTCTACCTCAGCTCCCATGCTTTAGCCAATCAGACAGACCCCACAAATAGAGCAATCTGTTTAAACTGGGAATGTGACGCAGCAGGTTTGTGATGCTGTGAATGTAGATACAGATACGTGCTAAGGCTGTCTGCACATTTGTGCAGACACTGTGGTATAATGTCGCCTGCTTGTATCTCCTTTTTCATATCATGGAGCTTTTGTGTTCTTCTCTTATAAGGAGGAACTATAGAACCTTGAGGAATGAGTTCAGACTGTAAACACCACACAGATCTTTTCTTGGACAAACGTAAACCAATGTTTGTTTTCTCAATGTTTTTTCTGTTACAATAAAAGCCTGTTGTTGGTTGTGCTTCCTGACAGAACGTTTCGACAGCCTCTGTGCAGTGACAAAGGATGATCAGACATTTTAAAAGACACCAGAACACTGGCAACTTCTTCAAACATCCTCTTTTTCAAGCTTTGACCTTATCTACCTGACAAAATTGCTTAATGACCAGACCGAACTCTGTCTATCTTTGCTCTGTTGGAAGGTTGTCAGAATTGCCATACTGTGATACTTTTCAATACTGCTATTATAGCAGTATGTAAAAAATAATGCAGATCGTATGTCTTTATAGCAGTGCTATAAAGACATACGATCTGCATTATTTTTTACATTACATAGCACGGAAAAGCACCGAAGCTTGTAAACAAGATTGACCTGCAGTCTTATTTTCAACCTAAAGCTGGGAAAGAGAGAGAGCAGAGTGGTAGAGTGACATAAAGATAAAGAGAGCGAGCACTGCCTATGAAAAGAAAGGGAAATGAGAGGGCCTTAAAGTCTGTAATAGCATGCTCATGTCATGTCTGTAGATGCAAAACTAGATGGTGTGGCTTCAGCTCTAACTTGGGTTAATTATTCTGTCTTCCATTGAAAGTCATGACAATCAAAAAGCTAATCTACAGTCAACCAAACAAACACCTTTGGATGCTGTTAGAAAACAAATCATTATTCAACTATGACTTAGTGATGCTGACTCGCTCGTAATTAAAATAATTAAAAATGCCTCAACGATTAGATTTTAAAGAGTGTAAAGAACAAAAATGCCAGCAGCTTGTGAAAATCACAGTTGTAACAGTCGTAAAATACTAATGACTCCTCAAAGCAAGCTTATTTGTAAAGCAGCATTCATACATAGAGCAATTAAAAGTGCTTTACTGGGTCAAAAACAAAACATTAATTACATTGAGAGCATTAAAAGAAAACGTGATATGAAGCAAAAACAATACATTAAAATGAAAATGTGACAGGGTGCTTGTTTAGCTCAGAGGCAGAGCTATATACCCCATGTACAGAGGCTGTAGTCCTCTAAGCAGGCAGCTGGGCCTAAACCTTTGCTGCATGTCATCTCAGACCCTCTGTTCCCAGTTTCCTACTCCATCCAATGTCTTAACCTCTGAATAAAGGAAGAAAAGGCCCAAAAATACATACATTGATAAATAGAATAAAACATATGAAATTAAATGCAATCTAAAAAAAGAAGAAGTATGACATTCAGCTAAAATAATATGTTACAACAAATTAGAACACCCACAATACCAACAATTACTATATCAGTAATTTTCAGACCTTTATCAACCAACTCTGTAGTCATGTAATTTAAAAAAAATCGATCTGAAATAAAGTCTAGATAAACAACACTTTCAAATGTTGAAAGCTCACCAAGGTTAAAGAGTTAGTTCTGTGTACTGGTTTAGTTCAGTGGTTAAAGCCTGCACCCCATGTACAGAGGCTGCAGTCCTTGACTAGCAGCCAATGATTCAACTTTGACCCTGGACCCTGGAAAGAAGAAGTAACTTGAAGCGAAACTAAAGCAGTATGAAATAACTATAAAAATATTATAATCTCAAAAGAGCAGATCCCTGCAGAATCCAACAGAGTGGAGCATCCTCTCTGTGTCTGATCTTGTCTCTCTGTTAAAACAGATAAAAAATAAACCTCATAAGAACATATTTGCACAAACATTAACTAGTCTGACCTTGAGATTTATATTTTACAATTTCGTCATCAGTCTCACACGCACCATGACTCACAGAGATGCATTTTATTAATATTTGAAAGGGTTAGGCTGATCTGTGAAACTGCAGCAATCTTGTAGAAGACTGTGAAACTTTATTTTGTCAAGATTGTGATGATTTGAAATGCAGGCTCCTCCATTGCAAGATTCAAACCATCAGGAACAAAAAAGCGGAGATGCTGCTGTGATTCTCCGGCGCTGAGCAGACAGCTCACATGATTTATCCTCAGTTTATAATAGACCAGTGCTTTGGCAATTCTGAGAGCTCAGCACATTTTGGAGAGTTATATTTGCATTTATAAGTTAGCACTCGAGAGCGTACAACTCTGTCGCCTCATAATAGGATACATCCTATTACAGGGGAGTATCTCAAAAGCTCCACTTAATGGATACAAATAAAATTAATTAGGTAACATTTCATTTTATGGCTAATGAAAAGAAATGTAACCATCTAATATCAAATACACAGCTCAGTCTATGTGAGTTGGGAGTTTTCTAAGTCATTAATCTGTTTGTTTAACCTTGCTGTTTTTATATTAGGAGCCCTGCAGGAAGCAATTTTTGAATCCAGTTACACATGACAGAGATGGTGTCTTGGGACATGGAGGCACCCTGGGAAGAGGAATAACAAGAAAAAGATTCTCATAAAAATAAAAAAAAGCACAGGTTTTTGTCAAGTACACAGAAGAAACCTTTTGAAGTGAATTTGTCCCTCAGCATCATGTTCAGTGTGCTCTGGTGAAAGATTAGACCTCATGTCAGATTTTTACTGCCCGTGTCGAGGGAGTAAGGAGATGGTATGAGACAGATAGATAGAAAGGGAGCAAGAGAGGTTTGTAGTGAAGGACAGCCAGATGGAATAAAATATATAAGGTAGAAATAAAAGCTATACAAATAGATATAAAGATGGAGATATAGATGTATGTGTTGAAAGGAAGAGAGAGGCATGTCATATTTATATTTAACTGTAAGAAAGGTATGTAAAGTCTCAGAAAAAAAAAAAAAAGGTGGGGGTTGAATTATCCAGTTGATTGCACCTTTGCATACATGAAGGTGACAGAGTAGCATTATTGATGTCAAAGTCCAAAAGCCAGGTGGAAAACATCATGGAAGATTGACATTCAAATGTGTTAATGTCCAAATGAAACATTACAATTTCTTCTCTATTTACATAACAGACACCTTTTTGTCTCATCATTCAACCACATTTATTTTCCATTATATGTACATGCATTATCTACATTTTATTTTGATGACTTTGTTTCAGTTGAACATCTTATCAGCTTATATCTTACACATATTTGTCCACCTCGTCAAGCTTGGGGAGTATGTTGTGTTATTTAAGAATGTTTCTTCAAATATTCAGGACCCCCGCTGTTCTACTTCTAGGCTAATTGAAAATGCACATAAAATTACTGAACAGAAATTCTGGTTCTGGTCTGTTGCCAACACTAAGTAGTTAAGGACTGCTTTTTAAGAGGCCCCATGTTTCAAAATATGACACCGTACACTCAAAAGTCAATACATATTAAATGTTTCCAGCGAGCTTCATTTTCGGCGTAGATGATTTATTTTTTCTAACTTGATTCCAATTTTTAGAAATAGTCATTCCTGGATTTTTTATTTTTGTTACTGCTAACTTGACACTCAGAATGACACTAAAAGGATGCCTTATTGGTCATACTTTGAAAGGGAGGGGCCTCTGACCAAGCATCAGTGTTTGACCAGTTTGGAGTAAGGATGCTTTTTTCTACACAGAAAGATACAGCGCAGAAGATGAGTGGGGACCCGGAAATACTTAATATTTTTACTTTTTTGAGCAGAAAGAAGCATTATGGATCAGATTTTAACAGGAAAATAAGCTGTTATTCATCTTTGCTTGTCATTTAAGAATATCAAAAACCTGCGTTTTCATTTAAGCTGTGTTCAAAAAGAGGAAAACTGTATTATTTCCTTTCTTCTAAGAAAGTATGACATCATCAGACTTCATGCAGAGGCGACACAAACAGTTAGTAGTCATTTTCTATCAAGTCTGTCTTCTGTATGCAAATGCCCGATGCTGTTCTTGAAAAGCAATTAACAAACCCAGAACTGTGGAGAATAAAGTTGCTAAACAGGAGATGGAGTCCTTGTTAATGAGTGAGATATGTAAAGTATCTGATACTTGGGCAAATATCACTATAGTTGTACATCTAAACAGTTTCATATTGTCTCCTTTAATTTCCCACAATGACTGAAACATGATGCTGTAAACTTTCCATTATTCTTTAACAACTTCAACTCATGTCACAGTGATTCAATTTTCGCACTAAATAGTGTAAAAAAGTATTGGTTAGAACTGTTTTTGTGATAGTTTGACATTTTTTCTTATTGCCAGGGTCTGTAATGATGTTCTTTCTGCACAAAATGGAAAATAAAATAAAAAACGGTGAATGGAAACTGCCATACAGAGAAATACGAGGCAGGAGATAAAGATAGAGCAGGGGGGATAGAGTTGTACTAGCCTGAAACAAGGTCTATAGAGGTTGTCCAACAAAGATATAAAGTTGATGGAATGATTGATTATATAACACTATATTACCATACTTTACTATAAAATTCCTCTTTATATATTATCCTCAATCAGCTCCCATTCCAACCAATATATAAGGCTCTCATCTTTTAAAACTTTAACTTGAGTCAATACCTTTGAATCTATTGTTCACTACTTTCCTATAACTGTTTGGTGATACTTGAACAGTTTTTCCTCTTTTTTCATCATTTTCTGCTACTGCTTTTTCTGTACAAATTGTATGAATGCATTGAGAGTGCACACATTTCCAAATGGATAGAAATCCCTGGGTACATATCATGAGAAAAAGATAGCTGTAGATGTTTTGACATTGGATGTTAAAGGTAAATACAAATAATAGATTGATATATGAATGAATACACTAGCTTTGTAGTTTTCATTTCCCAATCTGGTCATTTGGAACTTCAAATCAAGTCCTTTTCATTTGAAAACTATTTAATCAGAGATACAGTCTTGCAAGACTCCTCCACTGTACTGAATCTGTATGGAATCACCTTGCAGCTTCAGTAAACACAGAGATCAGCTATCTGAGCCTCTGCTGAGTCCTGTGTGGAGGCAGTCCATGTTCATGCTCACATCATGAGCAGCTTTGAGGACGGCTGTGTATCAAGCTATCTAAGAGACAGCCTCTGTGCCCACTGATGTGCAGCAGCAGAGTGAATGTCAGGCAGAGCTGGTCACCGTGTCTGTTTGGGGGCGGCTGTAAAGATCTGCTGTGTGTGTGTGTGTGTGTGTGTGTGTGTGTGTGTGTGTGTGTGTGTGTGTGTGTGTGTGTGTGTGTGTGTGTGTGTGTGTGTGTGTGTGTGTGTGTGTGTGTGTGTGTGTGTGTGTGTGTGTGTGTGTGAGAGTGTGTGTGACAGCTGAGAGCATGGCGTAACCTGGGAACTTGCATATGTGTGGCGATGTTGCCGGTAATGTGTGTAGTGGGAGGGAGAATTCAGGTTTAGACAGTGGGCAAGAAGCCAGTGCATGACTGCATCATTGTGTGGACTATGCAGTTCAGTGAAGGGGAGATTTGATATTTTCTTCCTCTCACCAGAGCCTCGCTTTAAGCCAGAGCTTTGCCCAGGGAACACTCACAAAGGAGTCTTCTGCTGCAGCTGGCAGAATCCTGCTACGTGATCTAAAACCAATTTCGCTATTTGAATAAGCTAACACTTATTTCCTTATCTTTCCCTTGCAGTCCAAAAAAATCCAGGCTCAACTGAAAGAACTGCGGTACGGGAAAAAGGATTTAATTTTTAAGGTAAGTTCAAACTCGAGGGGGGGGGGGTTAGATGTGCTTTATGGTAGCTCCACACCAAGAGTAAACAGGTACTTCAAACCACCTTGAAAGGGTGATCCCATCACAGGGAATACTCCAATTAAGTCACCAATTACGGAATCCCTACAAATCAGCAGCCTGCAAAGTCAATCGGCCATCCTTTAATTCACATACTGCTGTCCTCTGTTTTCCCCTCTGCAAGATCCATCCCATCCCTTTCAATCACAGGAACTATGTGGATAAATGATGTGGACAGCTGTGGAGGAAGTTCATACAGAATTATGCATTAGATCATATAAGGAAACCTCCAAGACACAAATTACACATGACACCATGCACTGCTGTAGTTCAGTGGGCACTAGAAATGTGTCTCCACATCACATACCACCGCTGCAAGCACGACATACAGAGCAGCAAACACGAGAGTGAATCAGAATCAGCTTTATTGGCCAGGTATGAGTGCACATCTAAAGAGTTCCCCTCCAGATGACTTTGTTCTCTGTGTACAAACATACAAATATAATGATTACACTAATATGTAATGTGCACAAGCCTGCATGAGACAGAAGTGCAATAGGGGGAGGGCAAAGGATGCTGAGTAAACATAACAAATGTTGTAATAATGTGATGGATGGGTAATTGACATGAGGCAGGTAGATTTTACCGTATTAGCATAAAAAATTTGAGTGTAAATTCACATGTCAGATGAACTCCCTGCTCTGTGTTGTTGCCCAGCCAGCCTTACTCCTCTGCCCCCTTGCATTTCCAGGACTAAATGTTCTTTGAGCTGAATCCTTACATAATATTTATTGGCATTTGTTGCCTCGTGTCCTGACCTTTCAGGCCTTGTTTGCAGTTTTAAAATGTCAGATGTCATTTCTGCCACAATACCCTTTCTACCACTTCTTAAATGCATGTTTTGATGTTTCATACCCAGCCTTCCAAAGCTGTCAGACATAAATGAATAGAAAAAGGGTCTCGATTCACACAGACTGAATTTTAGGCTCCATGCCCAACGCCTGAATATATTGTCCCTGGATGTCCCGTTGGTTGTTCTATTTCCAGCCTGTGAATGATGGATGAATTGACTTGTTTGCTGTTCGTAAATCGCTGTCTCCAAATTGCATCAGTCACTCAGCCAGCACAACCTTATTCCTCAATGTCAGCGAGCGTTTAATGTAGACCTTTTAAAACATTATACGCTTGCAGAAGGATTAGATTAATTTTATAACACTATTTGTCTTGTAAAATCTGTTATCTTTTGGGAGTGACGCACACAGCCTGCTTATTTCTTCCTTTTTATTTTTTCTGATGGGCGAGTCAGAGCGAAATGCTTCATGTCCCTCTGACCCTTCTGACTTTTCCTTGAAAACTCATATGTATTCCACATGTGCTGTGATCAAAAGCCTAGCGGGGGGATGAGGGGAGCAGGAGACAGAAAGGGCAGTCACTCAAGATACAGAAATGTCATCAGCTTCACAGGGGGGATGTCAGTCAAGGCACCTTGACTGGGGGTCAATTGAAGTGGTTTTGACAACTGTTGTACAGCATCAGACTGTGTTTTGCAGCTTGATGTCAGAGAACACAAAAACACAAGAACCTGCTGAGACTAGAAAAGAAAAATCAAGAAATCTTAGATCATAATTATTCTAGCTCTGTTAGTATTTTGTGGAGATGACAGGTCTGGCCATGGAAGAAGAGGATTGTTAAAGCACAGGGACAAAAAAGCAAAAAGGCATATTTGAAAAATAAGGTCACACTGCATCAGCACCAGAAAATAAGACAGGGTGGACATTTTTTTGTTGGCAGATATTTTTTATTAATAGTGCTCAGATTGAAAAGACAACTTAAAAAAGAGACTCCAAACCTTGAAGTTCCAGTACTTAACTGTAAACAGTACACCTAGACAGGTTCTCCCTCGCCTTCTCAGCCGTAACATTAAAGCCTTCAGAGGAATTGACAGCGCCTTCCCTGCGTTTCCCTACGAGACAATATTTTTTGGCAGAGAAGCCGCATTCATCCTTCACATCCTCTTTCCTCAGTCAGTCCACTTTTTAAATGGACCCCCAGAGCTGCTTCTCCTCCAGCTTAGGAAAAAAAAAACAGAAAAGAAAAATGACGGCTTGATGTAGTAGCACGCCTTGTCTGGCTGAGTGGCGAGTACCCGACTGACCCCACACCTTTTATAATGGACTCAGTGCAGGAATATGGAGCTTCAGACTTGGAGGCACTAACCCTGAAAGTCAGCATTTCTGGGTCAGTGGCCGTGTGCCCACAGTCCTCAGAGGGCTCTCTACTGATGATGCTCTGTGTAATAGATGTAATGGCTCTCTACTGTAATGCATCATACCCGCATGCATGCACAACATACACACACATTCTCCAGATGCTTTAGAAGAAAAACTAAGAGCAGGAGGCTTTTATTCTGTGTGCTCTTGAGCTACTTCAATTGGGACTTTTAATCATTATGTGCCAGGGATGCACAGAATGCATTATATAAAGGGCAGTTCAATTATACACTTATATTAACCAACCATATGTATCATTTTACATGTTGTTTGGTGTGCCCTGAATACATTTACCACCTTAACTACCTTTACATGCTGTTGTGCAAAAAAGTTGCTTGAGTAAGAAATTGAGCAGAAGGATAATTTGTCCTGCAGATCATACTCCAACTTCACTGGTAACAGTACTGTGACAAAAAGTTGTCATGGTTGTAGGGTTTAAACATATGAAATACTAAATAATCTATCGATGATTTAAAGCCTGATTTAAACTTCTACAGGGATCTGAGCTTGTTCTGTAGCCTATATATGCGGCCAAAGGCATTGTGGGCTTTTAGACTTGCGAGTAGGTCTGTCTGTGCCACTCAGCGATTACTCCGCCAGAGAGCCAGTTGGCTGTGGGGTTTCTATCCCATCGAGTTATGCCTTTTCCAGCTTTTTGTGTACCTCCAACAACGGCAGTCAAGATACACTAAGCACATATCGGAGTTACAGCTAATAAATATTGAAAACACTTACTCTTAGGCAAATTGTTGCATCGCAGTAAATCCTCTCTCACCATGCCTTTAGAGATTGAGACTGGCAATCAGCCTTTGAGTTTTAGCTTCGCTTTGAAGCCAAATTGTTGTAGCAGCTATCTGGAAAGCAGCATCGAGCGGTGTCCCGATGCACATCCGCCAACAGCATAGACAACAGCTCAAGGCTCATTCAAGCTTCCTTTAGGTGTGAAAATAGTAACACTGCTGCTTCCAAAAAACATGCAGAGTACAGACGAACAGAGTACAGGCAGTGGGCTCTGTCCACATCCATATGCATACTGGAAGTAGAGCATAAACAAGCCTTGAAGGTCCTGCATGCATGCCTGTTGCTCCATCCAAGAGTTCTAAATGTAGCTGTAGCCTGTCCTCAAGGGTATATAAACGGAAGTTTATGATGATTCCTTAAAGTGCAATCATGTGAAAAGATCTGATAGCTTATCTTCTGGCACAGCGAAGCAGGAATATCAGTTATTGGTATTGATTGAAGACTTTTCCATCAATATTCAGTCCCATGACCTGACTTCAGCACCAGATGTCATTTTGCAGCTTCCTCTTTGAACACATATCATATGTATAAAATTTTAAGAATGGCATTTGCATATATTCTGATGGAAGCTGGAATCTAAATTCTGTAGAGATCATACGTAACATCATATTATAATGTAAAGGCTAGATATTTATACTTTAATTAGAAACATCTAAAAATCTGTCCAAGTTTTTGTTCAAATCAGCTTTTTTTCTTTCTTTTCCATCATCAGTACTTCACAGCGTCCCATATCAGTGAGTAATGAACCCTCACTAATGAAAACGTTGACATTACACTCGCCATTTGAAAGATAACATACAAGCCTTTGTGTCCATGATTAAGGAACTGATCCTCAAACTTTATTACCTTTGGATTCCCTCTAGAGCAAAGCCTGACAGCTACAAATGCCTTTGTGAGACTGTTCCAAACTTCCAGTAAATGAAAAAGGGAACTTCTGAGAGATGGATCTGATTCTTTGGCTTCTTTGAAAACCCTGAGTGGCTGAAAGTTGCCCTGTCCTTGACTGTCACTGCGTGCTCATCTGTCAGGGAAAACTTAAGCATGGTTTTAGCCGTCCTGTTGAGCGGAATAAATGACAGACATGTTCATCATTAGAATCATCCCCTTAATGGCAGAAATTGAGAAGAAAAAAGCAGCAAAAACAAGGGAGAATATGCGGCAGCTGTGTCACAAACAGAATGAGGAACCATATTATTCTATAAAACTCACCAAAAACCATTAATCAGCCTCATTGCCCATCAATGAATTTTCATTCCCTTTTTTTCCCTGGGTTTGTAGATGCAGTTGTTGGGTAAGCTGACCTTGAGTGTTTAAAGAGTGTAAGCCTATGCAGTTTATCATTTTGAGAGGCCTGTAAAAGACACCCAATAAAAGTTCATGGCTCAGAGTCTATCACAGAGGCTGTTTTTACACAGACTGCATGCAAATGATCCCAATAAGAGTTTCTTTTCTTCTCAGTGATGAATCTATCAATAATAAAAAATCCTCTCTGGGACCTCTGCTGATCCTCATACGGGGTTAGATGGGCTCATTTATTTAAAAAAAAAGTCTTTTGCGTGTGTGTTGTTGGGCTCAGGGATTAAACTGATGCTCATTAAGGGGTTTGATGGTTTCAGCGGGTCTGTTTCAGAGCTGTCAAGACTAAACCTTTCTTCTCTCTAAAGGACAGATGAGATCTTTTTTTTCAGTGTAGCTTTCAATTGACTTATGCTTATCTGACTTCCTTAAATCTCTGGATTCTGCACGTCTCTGTGTGCCATGCAACAGACCAGGGGTATTATTTGCGGCAGCATTTGAGTTCTTCCATCAGATTTTTATTCAGTATTATGCAGCTGTGATTATGGGGCTTTATGAGTTCCCAGCTCTCTCCTGTTTATAGAAAAGAGAATCATTGAGTGCTAAGAGCGTACAATGTACATGAGGTTTAGTGCTCGATCAATGTGTATTAGTGTGTGTGAAAGGGCCATAATGGAGATTTTGAATAGTCAGGATAAAAGTGACAATTGGCAAAATAATAAGAGTCATAATCCTCTGTGCTATAGATTGGTGTTATTGATGATGCTGGGTCGACGAGGCAGGGAGAAAGAAATGCTCTGTCTGCATGGAACAAAGAGGGCTCAGCTGATTCAAATGTCATGTCTTCCTGCAGGGACAGCAGTTAATGGACCTGGAGCATAAGTTAACCGTTGCCAAGGAAGAACTGGAGAAGACGGCGCTGGATAAGGTGAACAATGGGGCGGGGTCACTATGCTTTTGATGTGAATTTGCTTTTGTTTCATCCTGATAATCTAATGTTGATCCAGTTTACACTGCATTATACTCTGATTTGTTGTGATTAGAGATGTGCATGCTTGGTCAATCAAATAATGAAATGTCACCACATGCACTTGTTTTTTTTTCCTAAAAATTCACCTCCTTAAGCTTGTTACCCTTGAGATACTTTTCTGTATTTGTTGGTTGTAAAACTTTTAACTGATCTTGTTTCTCTCATCTGATCTATTTGTACCCTGAAATGTCTAAAAGGAAAATTTAATCTAAGTTGGCTTTTCTTGCACCAGGCATTTTAATATTAACACTAGTCAAATGTAATTCCTGCTTTATTGAGTGTAGTTTTGCAGATAGAGGTTAAGTTTTAAGGAAAACTTACTCCAGTACTCAGCAATATTCAACCCTGAGGATATATTTTCCAAATATTTAGCTTCAGCAGGTTGTAAAGCATGGAGCAGGTTTAATTTATGAGGTTAAGATGTTATTTTTGTATGTGGTTATTGACACACTGTCACTGGAGGCGAGTTAGATGAGTTAAAAATGCATGGAGAGAAAAGTGCTGATTAGGAAAGCAGGTGACTCTGGGACTCAGCTCAGGAGATTTGGAGGCATCAGAGGCTGCAGGATAATTAAACCAATCATTCTGTCCCTTATTATTATTGATTAAAAGTAAATGATCTTTTGAGCATTACTTCTGCTTTATTACCCCGGTGAGTTCCGCTTCACGTCTCACCTAACGATGCTTCCCAGCTGTTTTAAAGTCACTTTAAAGCCTGGCCTCCGATGGCTTTAATGCCTAAGTAAATTTCTCATGTGGATGGATAAAATGAGGCAATGGGGGGATTCACGAATCTTCTTGTGTGTGTGTGTGTGTGTGTGTGTGTGTGTGTGTGTGTGTGTGTGTGTGTGTGTGTGTGTGTGTGTGTGTGTGTGTGTGTGTGTGTGTGTGTGTGTGTGTGTAATCTTGTTTGGGGACAGGAGTCTCAGCTGAAGGCGCTGAAGGACACAGTTCACATCTGCTTCTCAGCTGTCCTGCACAACCAGCCCAGCAGCAGTCACAGATTTCCCACCTCCCCCACCCACTTGTTCAGATATTCATCACTCATCAACAGCTCCAGAGTCACCTTTCAGCAGCCACATGCCAAGGTAAATCATTATTCTGCTCACTTCTTTCTAACTCAATGTTTATCAAAAAGAGGGCCATGGTTATTGTGAACTCAGCCTCTTTGCACATGAAGAATCCGTCAAGTGTTGTTCTCATCCTTCAACATATGTACTTTTGAAGAGGTTGTTTTGCCCTTGAACAACACAGTGTCTTATTATATGGCTTCAACAAGTGCTGTGCAAAGTCCTCACATGGACAAGCATTTATATTGAACATTTTTATAATCTGAAGTGTTTGTAATGTTCACCAGGAGATCAATCAGTTTTGTAAGTACTTGTACTAGTTTGTACCAGCTGTACTTTACTTGGTTTTGAAGTGGCCCAAAACGACTTAACATACAGTATGTATAGAAAAGTAAGAAAAATGACATCTTGATTTTATATCCCTTGTAACTGCACACATATGTATACCAATTATATTGAAACACTTTTCATATCAATTTGTGCATGAAAAAGAAACATTGAAGTTATAGCGTATGTTCTTGAAGTGTGGTATTAGGTACTTGTAAGTGTGTTACAAAGCTGCTGTAGAACTGGAAAGGAAGCCAGGCATCGACCTCAGACGGGGTCAGCTCTATCATGTAATTTAGCTCATTTAAAAAAAATCCAACCCCAGTAATGTCAGTCTGAGTGTATACTCCACTTAGAAATGTATAAGCGCTTTACTTTGCCACCAGAAAGCTTGTTTGTTATCGCACTACTTGCAGATGCAGTACATGTTATTCCTCTTGTAGCTCACTAGCCAGCTATTGAAAAGTACCTCATAAAACCCCCCCTTCAAATAAGCGAACTGTCCCTTTATGTAGAATATTCTTATCCTAAGAACTTTTAACAACATGTTAGCTATTTCAGGCAGGTACTTTAGAAACATCTAACATCATTTGACATTATTGCATGAGCAAAATAATGTATTTTGTTAGGGCTGTCAGAGTTAACGCATTACTGTGACGTGGGATTATGGCACGCACGTTCTGTGATTACGACCCTCGGCTGTCCTGTGAGAGATCAGAAAGCAGTGCAGCAGTAACATTGTGGAGGGCAAGAAGAAACTAATCTCCTTGCGCAGAAATTGACAAAGCAATGGTTCTAATAAGGACCTAGTTTCACATTTTTCAAAACTTGAAAAACAACAATGTTTTAACTCATCATTCTGTTGCCAAGTCATGACTTAAGATGATGTCTTGAGTTGAGTCTAAAAAGGTTTGGAATAAAATGTGATTCCCAGCTAACTGGAATGAAACTGCACAAAGATTAATTTTGGTGGTCACTCGCTGTGTGTAAAGGGTCATAAATCATTGAGATTACGAACCTCTTTTACACAAGTGTCCTCGCAGCAGCACATACTAACAAAGTTACAGACATAACACAAAACAATTACAAACTGCTTATCCTGGGTAACATAACAGAAAGCCACTGACAGCATCTACAACCTGATGCATCGCTCTCCAGTGCCTTCAATCTGCTTTAAAAAAGAAACCAGCTCCCACAAAGCCTATCCTCCTACAGCAGCTTCCATGTTGCAGTATTAGCATACCTAAAACTCTTTTTTCCCATTTGAAGACGCACTTTGGGGACAGATAGCAATAATGAATCTTGCAGATGTGTCATAGGCCAATATGAAAAAGTACTAATGACACATGGCAGAGATACACACAAAACAGCAAAAGTTTAGTTAGGGTGTGATCTATTTCCTCATACAGTAAACCCATGCATGTGTTTTTTTTTCACCATGGTCGATTGCAGAGATGGAACTCATTTTTGCTTTTCATGGCAGCTTCACTGTGACTGTGGGTTAACAATGAAAACAAAATGTGGAAATCAATTTCTAGTGCGCTTTGATGCTTCCATATGTGTAACCAACGGGCCTTTTTTCACAGACAACCTTTGCTTTGTCTTAGCAGGAGACGCACAGGTTTATATAATACCAATTAATCATGATGGCTCCTTTCAATTTAAGTGTAACAGCAGGTCGTGTCAGAGAGCCAGTATGCAAAATAGAAGTGCCCCAAAACAGGTAAGGCTAAATGTAGTGTAGGCCTCATTATTCTTATTCCACCTGCAGTTCTCCTGCTCTACATGTCAAAGTGTTGGATGGAAAATGCCTGAAGCATTGAATTTACTTTAAAACATCTGGTCCATTTGCTTGTCGGTGACCTCAGTTTGAAAACATCAGACCCAGTGTCTTAGGATGGAAATAAGATAAGTTTGTTTTGAAAGTGAAAATGGAAAGCAGACAGGATATGGGATTTTCCTCTGTAATGGTGAGGTAGAATATGCACTCTGACTTTCCAGATAAGATAAAGCATGCTGCTGTTTTTTCCTCCTCTTTTACTGTGCAAACACTTTCAGATTGAAATTCATTTCACACTTTAACTCTGAGCTTACTGACATCATGGAATATAACCTGGTGCTAAAATATTCACCCCACTGCACATCACAGATCACATAATGCACTGTCTGCGATATGAATTTAAGTGTTAGCCGATTATTACCTCTTTTTTTCCAGCGCCTATTTGTCAATCTGATGCCCTAAGTGTCACTCTCATGGGAAAAATAGTCCAGCAAATAATTACTGCCACATATAACAGTTGGGCAAACACATTTCCAGGATGTTCAGGATAATAACATGTCAAAATCACAAAGCACTCAAAGTAATTTATGTCACTCTTCATATTCTATTGTTCTGTATTAGAAGTAAAGCTTTATTGCTTGAGGGCATCATGTGAGTTTTTTTGTACATTGGACTTAAAGTTTATTCTCTATGAAATTATTAACTCAATGTGACACAGCCTTTGTTTAGAGCCTTTCAAAGTCAAGGTCAATATAGACTCAACTAAGGGCTCAGGATTTAATCCCTTTTAGGAGTAAAAAAATAAGCCGACTGCCAAGTGGATTTGTTGTAAAAATAGGATTAAACCTTCACTGTAGATATTGCCTCTTGTTTTCCAGTGAAACACTCTGACATTTTAAAACTAATGTGTGTCAAGGTTTTACACAGTCAATATCTTCTTGTTGTGATTTGAAACAAGTATTTCTGTGACTCAACAGGCCAAAAAAACAAAGCAGAGCTGAAATGCAGCAGAATACAGACATCACTTGTGTTTTTTGAAAATATACTTCATAATACCAACAGTTATTTTCCCCTCTAGCAAGCAGTCATGTCATCCCCAATCAGAGAACGGGTTCGTTCTGATTTCTGAAAAGCAGTCACTGCAGTCACTTTGTAATCATGAAGTCGGCCACAGCCGCACAGCTCCTTATCTGCCATGATCCTGGTGAGCAATTCTGTGTTTAAGAGGCTTTTCTGTCCTTAAAGTAGTCACAATTTACTCAGCGTCTTTTTCATGGTGCTTGGCAGATTTGGCATGCTGCTTAGAGGAAGTGTTATTTTAACGTTTCATTATTTCTCACTATGTTTCACTTCCAACATTTCCACCAGCATCACCGCTGTCCCTCTGCTGTTACATCACATGAAACAGTTTTCTGTAATTGACTATTTCTCTCTACATTTAAACTCTTGACAGCTTTTGCTGAAAAACAGGTAACACTATTCCATTAGAACAAGTATATATTTCCCAGTCATCCTCCTTTCATTGCTGTGAGGCAAATCAATGCAAACATGAGTTAAAATAAGTGTCTCACAAAGGAAAACACAAGTGAGCGAAACTCCAAGTAGGCGTGGGTTGTTTTTTTTTCATGCTAATGTAGTTTATACTCCCCACTTCATTAGCATACAAAGTGTAGCTCTCCATTTGTGAGCTGTTTCTAGCTCCATTATCTCCCGTAGCTGTCGTACTCTTTGACGAGCTGTCTGATAAATCTGAGCGCGCCCTCACTGTAAAGATTACTGGGGTGCTCCATCTGTCCACTCTGCCTGAGTATGTGGAGGTGGGTCGGATTTCGTTTAAATCGCTGCCAATTTTTTCTCAAATGAAGCTGTAGAAAAACAACACAGAACTGCTCGCTGTGTGTAGTCGAGCCAGAGAGCCAACAGCTGAGAGGGTAAGGTGCAATTCCCTGCCAGAGAGGCAAATGTCAAGAACTGAGCTCTTAGATGGCCACATAGTGTTCGTCATTATGCTCATTAACAGCATGAAACACCTCAGTTATAATTAGAATCATGATAACATCTTATTCATGTAAAATGTGGGTTTACAGAGTGCTTTGACATAAAAGCAAAAATGTAACTAAGAACAAAGCAAGAACCCCAAACACAAAATAAACCAGAGAATAGAATAATCAAAATTACATCACCAGAAATGCAAATACAATAACATATGTATCCAACAGCTGAGGAACCTAAACAATAAAAGCCAAATTGACATATTGACCCAATATCATAAGAACCCAAGTAACACAAGAACACAACAACATGAGCTGAGACCAAGAGGTGTAGAGATGTCAGATGATGTAAGATGAGGAGGTAAAAACATTAGAGCGAGATAGAAGCTATAAAATAAGATAAAAACTGTTGAGGCAGATAAAAGCATTAAAAGAGATGAAAGTGGTAAAAACAGATAAGAGCAGTAAATAAGTAGAAGCAATAAAATACAGTGAGGGCATAAAGTCAATTAAAGAGAAGTAAAAAACTATAAAATGAAATAAAGCATTAAACAAACATAAACAATGAAAGAAATAAAAAAAGATCAAAGTAATAAAAAAAAATTAATGCAATAAGAATAAAAGCCATCAATTGGAAACCTTACCCATGTTTAGTTCTGACTTCAACATTTTAACTTAAAATGTGTTTTTAAAATATGATCATAAAATCACCTCTTTAAGGATGAAATTATTGAAGTGGAAATAAATCATTCCACTCTTCACGTGTGATCCCCTGTGACCCCTTGTTGACCTCAGACTGTCCCTGGACTCCACTTTGAGGAGCACGCTAATAAACCTATGAATGGATGGCAGATAGCATGCCGTGGTAGGTCATGCTCATCTCTGTGGACAATTGGCCTATATCCAGTGGTATAAAGAGCAGAGGGCTTTCGTTGAGTTGCCACTAATTGGCTTTTCCCAAATTCCTCTTTGCTTCCCACTGCTTGTTGTAGCTGTGATGTTCTTTCTTTTTGCCAGTTTATCAATAGTTTTATTCACACTTGTGCACCAGAAGCCAACCAAACAACACCATCCATGAAGAGGCAAGATTCGAGGCTGTAGGTGGATCTGATGCACATGAGAGGGGCTGTGACTGGATGACAGGTGTCACTTGATGGACATGATCATTGCATGTTGGGCTACTAGCTGTGTCAGATCTGATCTAGGATCAGTGATGTGTCGTCTAGTGATTACAGAGATGTGATGTCAATATATGAGACCAGGGCGTTCTGCAGGGGAAAAACCGATTTGGTGAAACACAGGGTGTCCCAGCTAGAACTGGATGGTTAGCATGAATCATCCTCTCTGAAATTAGACTTCCAGCTTCTTAGACATCTTGACAGACTGACACTTGTACTCTTTAACACGAATGATTTTTCAATGCTTTTTGTTTTAATATGTCAGTCAATGTGTCTATGATTATTATCTTTTGATCTTATTCCATATACATACCGTATAATTGTATGTTGTCTATATATGGCTGGACTTTCCACATTGTACAGTGATACCATCCTCCTCAGCCCATCATTCAGAGAGACTTTTGGAGTATTTCAACTTTTGATGAATAAAAAAGCATTTAAAAAAGTCAACATCTGTTGGATGCCCAAGTTTAACCTGAAGCAACTGGCTGTTTCTGACCTTCTAGTTAGCTTTTCATAGTTTTATTTATGCATACAACCCCAATAAAATCAATTTTAATTTGCAACAACATATGGAAGAGTTCAAGGGGGGTACAAACTCCTTAAAGGCAATGCAGTAAACAACAGTGTATCAGTTAAACATATTCATATTTCAGAAAATGCATGGCTAATTATATGCTAATTGTTTTTGGTAATCAGAGGGTAATTATTCTTACACACAGTGGGGCACAATGGCGATACCACCAATGTGAGAGGGGAAATGGAGGAAGCTATGGGGGAAAACTTTAACACCAACATGGTTTTAAAAGATCCATTTCGGTTTTCTGAGTACACTTTGGGCTACTAAGATCCCATATAAAGTGCGCTCTATTGTGCTTGCAAACGAAACAATTGCACGTGCTATTTAGGGGCGTGTTGAAGGTGATCTACTATGATTGCGTGCGCAATTAATAACAGGTGCAAAAGTGGTGCGGACTGCCCAGTTTGCACCTGCCTTTCAAACGTTCTAAATATAGACGCAAAAACACCAGCCGCAAGCCGTAGCAGGTTTGATAAATCACATTGCAGGGGCTAACATTTACATCTCCTCCTCCCAGTGTTTTGCGCGTTCTGATAATCTGCATGTGTTCTGCATATTCATGAAGGCAAACACGATAAATGGATTGCGCGTGCTATTTTGCTCATTTGACAGATGCAATCCTCAATGCTCCCTGTTAGTACATCAACGCACGCTATCAAGTTTGGACATTTTTTTATACACGCAAACCTTCAGTAGATCGGCCTCTGGACTGAAATCTGCTTTGTGTTTTGGAAATCCAGAGTGGGTAAGTGCAGGGATGTTTGTTCAAGCACTCACTGACACACTCTGAGTTTTACTTCACATAATGGGCCTTAGGCCCGGGTAGATGCTACAGATAAGACTCTCCCAGACCTTGCCTCTCACACACACATTTACGCTAATAGACACACACACACAGTCACACAAAGCTCTGCTGTTGCTGGTGAAAGATTCATTAGTGTGAGGATGCCGAGATCAGCAAGATTGGAGTGGAAGTTGCTTCATATTTAACAGTCTCAGGGAGAGAGCCAAGGCTTGTGGTCCGATAGCATGCAATTTTCATCAGAGTAATGGGAGATGATGTCTGGGATGCTGGGAGCACTGTGCCGGAGGAAGAAGCCGGCATTTCATTGCCCTGCTCTCAGCACTTGCTATTTACTTTTATGATTGTTTCCTTGTCCGTATAAATCGACGGGATACTCATCCTGCCACACAGGGAGCTGGTAATGGGGAGTTGACAGTGCAAAAAAGTGAATGCAAGATATTATCAGCTGAAGTTGGACAGAGGGACAACAGTGTGCTTCATGCAACAAATGTGCCCAACACTGCTGAGGGGTTTGTTCACTCATTGGTTTCTAATAGGGCTCCTTCTTTCAAAGTAATCCTTAAATACCGTGTTGTTTGTAACTTTGGATTGAAATACTACGAATGAAAGGTATCAAAGTTAAGAATTCCATTAGGCATCCATAAAATTGAATCATAAAAATGCTCATTTTGCTTTTTACACCATTTCAACACTGCACCTATGCAGCAAATCACGATTCTGCAGCGCCAAAAATGAAGTTTGAGTCATCTGCCCTGCCATCTGAAAATGTTCATTCATCATTTATTCCTCAGGTCATTGAATGGTTAGTTACAAAAAGCTGGACTATCTACTAGCATTTAGCATCCACATGCAATGTTACCTGAGATGCCCCTATTTTTCCTAAGGTAATGCTTGAGTAAAGATTGTCTAGTGAACGGGTGCAGATGCTAATTAGATTACTTTCAGAGTGAGACAAGACCCCTACACTTTAATCAGGGTCCTTTTCACCTAGTTGGAATTTGAATTGCGTAGCCACCTTTACATTAACATTTTTTTATGTCACGTATTACCTACTTGACTAAAGAAATAAACAGTTGGACACACAATGTTGATTTGAAAATTATTTATCTATCCAGCTATTAAACTAGTACCTCAGATTCCATGGTCAGTAACTCTTACCACAGCAGATTCCTATAAGCCTCCCTGTGGGGCATTAGTCTGCTTATTTGCTTTATTCACATTAAACTATCCCCATTGAAGGTAACGTTACACAAGGTGAACAAGACTTATGCAGGAATGTCTATGTTGGCATTTCTGTCCTCACCCAGCTCTCCTTCTCAGAGCTTTGCAGACCTTTAAACATTAATAAGCAAATGTCACAATCTCTAAAAATGTCTCTAGAATCATGGTTTAAGTTACTTTGTAGTGACTGTCAACTTAGATATGCTCTCACCAGCTCTGTTGCCAATGCCTGGATTGGCCACTTTTCTTTATCAGAGATGGTTAGGGTCCAGTATGTCCTCAGGCCGCTCTCACAACTGTGCCAAATAACTGTCCCAAGACCAGACTGAGGCGGACGCAGTTTTTTTGCCACAGTGTCAACAGGAAGAGAGGAAATGTTGCCGTATGCCCTTTAACCCCTAGTTGACTTTGAATGACAAATGTGATCAGATCGACCCTGGCGTTGCTTTTAATGTTGAAAATTACTTACCATTGTTATTGGGTTTTTGACCAATAGGAATCAACTATTTTACACAGTATTTTATTAATACTGACTAAATGCGATAATAAAGAAACACTCCCTGCCACTGAACACTACTTGCTGCTGAAAATTGATCATGATGGTTTGAATCAAGCTTTGCAGAAAACAGGCAGCAGCTAACTCCTGCAGCTGGCAGCCACTAAATGCTGGTTTGTGAAATTAATTGCAGAAATCTTGTGATAAATATCTTCATACCACGCCCAGTTGATTTCAGGTATTAGGAACATTTCAGGAAACTCAAATGACAGGATTTAGAATTTGGATTAAAAGTAGTTTTTAGCACATTAAATAGGCAAACTGTTGTGTCAATAAGTTAGGATGAAATATTTTGTAGATTCGGGTCTCTAGTGGTTTTTATCTTATTTTTTAAAAGCAGTTTAAAATTAAAATAATATTACTTCATAAGAATAGATTGTGTCAGTCTGAGCACTCAACCAAGATTCAACTAGAGGATGACTGGCAAACACTTTAACATCCTTCTCCTGCAGATTCTAAGATATGCTGTCAGAGATAAGAAATAATGCATTAAATCTTCCCCCCCAAAAGGTGGTCACTTCCATAAGCAAAGCCAGTTCCACTGAAGCAGCCTAAAAAATGTTGTCACGCTGACAGGGCAAGAAGGGAGGTTGACAGTAACAGGCTAAAATTGCTTGTGTTCATCTTGAAACCATCTTGCTTTGTGCTCTCAGGAGGCCACTTGTGACCCAGTTAAGGAAGGTACCGTGTAGTAGCCCCTGTGAAGAGGACAAACAGACAGAGGTATTTTCTGAGAGATGTCAGCTGTAAAAACTTGGTCCATACTTCTCTGTTCAGTACTCACATAACAATGTGTTGCAGACAACTGAAAAATGTATGTGGTCTAAGTATACCTAACAGGCTGTTTAAAAAGAGTGTAGGTGTGAAGTGAATATGGAGTGACGGTGTTATGTGAAAGTCTATTAAATAGACATGATTGTAAGTGTCAAAGATGCACAGTCTCCATACTGTCTGTAAATGTCAAAATATTAAGGACGCAGGTCAATTGACAGGCTAGCCTTCATGGTGTTGAATTTTGTCTTGACACCCACTCAAGCCACTGACATAGATTTGCACCACTGTAAGCTTTTTCAAATTGTTTCACATAAAGACTCTGACGTTCCCTTGACCTTCTGCTGGAGTTGTGAGTTGTTGAAAAGTCAGTGAGGGTGAAAAAGTTGAGTTGACCCCAAATAATGTCAACAATCTTTATGCAAGAGGGCCAAGATGGCACTTTGTGTGCTCAGGGTCAGTTATGGAAAAAGTTTCATCAGAAATAAAGTGTTTGAGAGTCTGCAGGCAAATAATGTCCTCTAACTTCAGTTATTTTCCATATTTATGTACTAAATCAGAGAGAAAATATTGCCAAAGGATTCAGTTGATATGGAGAAATGTTGGTATCAACCGTATCTATTTACATGACTCTTCAAAGGGCCATGACACAAAATCTGACCAAAGGTTACTCTGCTACTGTTTCCATTTAAATAACAGAAAACTTTATGTTCTTTAGTCTGAATGGAAACCTATGGGTAAAGGCTGATTTATACTTCTGCGTCGAATCGACGGCGTAACCTACGCCGTAGGTCCGCGTAGCTCCCGTACCTACGCAGAGGCCTACGCACGTAGCTGACGTGCACCTCCTCCAAAATGTAACTACGCGTAGAGCCGACGCGGACCGCAAGCTCTGTGATTGGTCCGCTCGACGGCTTTGTCTTTCCCGCATTCACAGCACTTCCGGGGTCCCGGACATCGGCCACACATCGGCCGTGTATTTCATCTCCTCCTCTCTATTCTTCATGTAATCATGTCTGTATGATAAACAGCAACATGTATCAGCTGTAGATTAACATAACACGCTCTGAATCGATGTGGAAAAGTAAACAGAGATCGTAGCGGGACCGGAAGCAGGCGACCGGCTATCAGAGAGACCGCACTGCCCTCAGGCGTTTCGGCGGAGAATTGCTGCGCGACACAGACACACCGACGCAGAAGTATGAGGGGCTCATGTCCGCGTCAGCCCCTGCTGCGTAGGGCGACGCAGAAGTATAAATCAGCCTTAAGTTGTGTAACTCTCAAATTGTACACAGCAGTGACCTTATTTCCCATGGTCTTTTCCCAAAAGTGTGTTACAAGGGTTAATTTCTTAATGTCAGCCACTGCTCGGAAATGTCATTTTTCTTCTATGAATCTATATTACATGTAAACGGCTAAGATAGTGAAGGTAATTGATGTTAGCAGGGTTCAAACAGAAAGACCAGACCTTATATTCACACATACTGCGATGGCCCTTTGAAAACTCTTACCACTTGCCTGCAACAGAAGTTTTGTAATCCAGTTGGTGTTGTAGTCAAGTCCACCAAAACTCAAGTCTGAGTCCAGTCTTGAGTCCTCAGTGTTCAAGTCTGAGTCGAGTCTGCATTATTAATATTATAATTTTTTACAAGGACAGTGGCTTATTTATATTATATTTATCCAAACTATTGACCATATGTACATTGACTGACTTTGTGGGTGTGAATTTTGGATTTTGGATTAACATTAGATGCTGACTGATCCAATCAGAATGTCAGGGGTATTAAATTGTCAATGAAGCTATTGTGCTGTGTCTCGTGCGTAAATGTGCAGTAGAGATGGCCATGATATGGGTCACATACTACTGTGAGACACAGCAGTATCTGACCCATATCATGGCCATCTTTACTGTTACTCAACACTTCAGTCACTTACCACAAATACTAATAGTCTTTCAGTGTAACAGATACAAATAAAGGCATTCTAAGTTGATAACATTGGTGAACTGGTGCAATGCCTGTGTTTATACCTTTACCATGTTTTAGGTACATAATTTGGCATGTGACTCCAACCACAGACTAAAACGATCCAGCTGCCACTGATGTGAAAGTTAGTACTGACAGAATCCTGACATATAATCTCCCTGAAATCTGTAGTTTTTTTATTCTCTATTTTTTATCCTTTGGAACAGAGCGTTTCTTACAACACCGATTCAGAGCACAACAACCTTAGAAGAGTCATGTTTTATCATACAGACGACATTCCGGGTGGTACTGATATAGATTGCCTCACAATCCTCCGGAGAGTACTTTTCATCTCTGACTGTCCATCTTGTTTTCCTCCATATCACCTTGACACTGCTTTAGCTTTTTTTGCAGGGGCTTACTCCACTGAAGCATCATTGTCCATCACACGCAGGTCTCACAGCAGTAAATCCCAGACCTGCCCTTCCAGAATTGTGCTCACATTTCAGTCAGAGCTGATCTGTGTATGCTCATCAAGAGATCAAGAGTTCAGTTGCATGCTGCTTTAGAGCATGACAGAATGAGACCTTGAAAAAGAGCATCAGACAAAGATGATGGGATCTAGAAATGTATCAAATGCATGCTGGTCTTCCATTTTTGTTTGTTCCTTGCTTACAAAACTCCTGGCTATCTCAACATTTGCACAGTATTTTTGAGAGCCAATATTCCTCGCCTTGTTGGAAGCAATCATAAGAAATATGAAAATCAAAGGAATTTTCATCAGTCTCACATGTACTTGGTGTACTGTGCTATTTGCATATGTTTGAATATCATTCTCTACACATCGAGTAAACATGTTACCTGTATTACATAAGGACTTAATTGTGGTTCTATGAACACGTTAGCTTGTCAGTGCCACCATATAGCAAGGGCCTGTGTCCACTGACACTGTCTTTTGCGCTTGCAGCTGCCACAACTTGGATTTCAGAGGGTTTTTCCCCTGAGGCTTGATGTTGCTATGTTGTGAAAGTCTTTTCAGGCCAATGACCAACCGTTAGGTCTGTTTTAAGTTGCTCTTTATGCCCAGTATTTAATTTCAATGGAGAACATAAAATTAACAAATTAAGCTGACCTGCATTTGTTTTGTGTCGAAAACAGGAGTTTCCAGTGCAAAAAAAAAATGCTGTTCGTGGATACAGGCCCTGACGAAAAGCTTTGCCTACAGCAACACAGCCCTAGTTTGGCTTTAGAGATTTATATGACAATAACTCAAAAATGAACAGAAACAATTGTAGTTGTTGTTGAGTGGTGCAGTGGTTCAAACTAGAAGAACTATTTGTTGAAAAATATGCATTAAAATGAAAATGTGATGAATATTGCTGAGTTCCCCTCATGCTCTTGTATTATCTGAATTCATCTGTATGATACTACTTATTATTCTAATGAAATCTCTGTGCAAAAGTGTTTCAATAATTCTGTAAGTTTGTCAGCTCTGTTTCATGAAAGGTAGCAGAAAGGGCAGAAACAGATGATCCAGCCATGATTTATTTACTACAATAAACAAGCAGAATTAGTTCAAATTAACAATTCAAAATTAATCAGCTATCAACATTTGAGTCTGATCTGTTTACTTTTTAAGAACCCCAGAGCCTCTTCTGCATCAGCAAGCTATTTGCACATTTAATTTTTAACCCCCAGTTGAAATGTTTTCTCTCTTTTTTTTCCCGACAGGATATCTCTAAAGTTCAGAGAATCGTCACAGACAATAAATCAGCAGCAAACATCGGAGAGATGAGGAGAGAAAGTGGCGGAGTTAAAGACTGCCAGATGGAAAAGGTGAGTCTTTAGAGTAATTAAACTGAAATGGCCTGTGTGACCCGAGGGCCCCTCACCACAAGGTTCATCTGTTCACTGAATTCATGCTCGAGTCCCTCATCAGAAATAAGACAAGCCACTCTGACTCCAAGTGTCTCCATTTGGGTCTTAATCGGAAAAACTTTGTTTTATTCATCTCTCTCCCCACTACAAAAAAACAAGTCCATCAATAGATTAACAATAAATTGATGCACAGACAATTTGGCATTCAATCAAGTAAATCATCAGGGAAAAATGTGAAACAAGGTGGACCACTCTGGCAGAACAGCAGTAGGTCATAATCATCAATTTAACGGTGGTCTATACCATGAAGTGAATAAACCTGGTGGAGTGCTTATACATTGAAAAGACTCCTCAGTGAGCTGTGGAGGTGGGTGGCACAAGTCTACACAGCACAAGTAGCAGGCAGTTGGCTGAGCTCAGCATCTGTACAGGTCGCTGGCAGGATGGCAGGCGTGCTAGTTCTATACACTTCTGCACATTGCTGAACTCAATAGAAGTGAAAACCTACATCTTATATACCCATGTGACTTATATACTGAATTTTACGCTACCTTTGGGTTTTGGGAGGTAGCACAAGTAAAAATATATTTCAAGAAGTCATAGATAAGGGCCGATATTTTAGGCAGAGACTAAATGAGGATATGCAAACAAAATATGAATTATATGATAGTTGTTGTGGAGCTGGTAAAGAGTTTCAATTTTTTCTATTCAACTTTCACTGATTTTAATTTCTTTTATTGATACATATTCATTTTCTCATCGTGTTGATTGAAAAAAACATTTAAAGTTATTTCATACCCTCTTGTTGTTGTTATTATTATGTCATGTTTTGCAGTTAATTTCTGCACATGTTGTTACTCATTGAAGCACTTTGGGATGCATGCTTTTATGAATAACAGGTGACAAATTAGTTGAGATTAGCAACTGACTTTATTAAAAATACATTTCTTAAATGAAACTAAGATCTAGAAGAACATGTATTGTTCTTGACAGCTTTGGAGTCTTTTATAGCCAAACAGCAATAAACTAGAATTGCTAAATATCGAATTTTAGGTTAATTACAAGTTGTTTTATTGCTGACTATTTTTGGGCCTCGGACTGTTGTTCAGCCACAAACAAGCTACTTTAAGAGCTCAGTCCGGTCTATTAAAACATGTGTTTGAAATTAACTAGAAAACATATTTTTGGAATCATTGCAATATATAGAAATTGTGTTTGCAGCTTATACCAAATAGATTGTTGATGTTTCCCAGGAGTACTGTCGTTTCAGTGCTCTTTCACACTCTCTCCAAAGACCTTTTCACTCAGTGTAAACACAGTTTTTCACTGAATGTCTTCATTGGAACATTAGAGGGAGCTGAGCGTCTCCCTGGTACTTTGAAAGTTGTTATTGAGGAAGGAAAAAGGGAATGAGTGTCTGACCTCTGCTATTCTGATTATTGTGAAGGTACCTAATAGTCACTGAGTTCTCTGAGATCCAGACAACCGTGAGCAGTCAGTTATGAGCGAGGCTGAGAATGAGTATCTCCAAGCCTGTCAGAAGTAAGAGGATGTGAAGAAAGCACGGGAAGCGAAACAGGGTCCATAAGGATTTCTGACAAGTGGCTATCAAGAACTATTACAGATCTAAAGTGATAGAGCGCTGCAGACAGAGGAGTATGGAGGGATGCCACCCAGAGAGGAAATTACCCTCTGTGGAAAGCGTGTCCAAGAGATTGTTCTTTAATGAAATTGTGCCAAAAACAATGTTCGCTGGTGTCCCAAAATTGATTTTATAATTCTGGCTGGGTTGTAAAAATCCTGCAGCCAGAGAGAGAAACATTCTGATACAGATAAGAGGAGACGTATTTGAAGCAGAGACTCAGATATTGTGTTTGCTGGTGAACATTAGCACATCAACCCTCCTGTTTTCCTTTCCTCAAAGCTGAGAGGAAATGAGAAGGCGTATTTTGTGTGAGTGTTGATGGCAGGTAGACGTTGCTACAGTTTGGGTATGAAATACAATCATTTTGCTGCGATGCAAAATGCAACAGATGATTTCCTTTACATTGACAGACGTCGCACTGAAAGCTCCTGTGAGCAGTTTCCAGCTGGATTTGAATCAGACTGAAATTAGTATTGACTCCTCTATGTGACCTACAAAAGCAACTGTGACTCTCCAGAAGCAGGGGGATTATTTCTATAAATAAAGGATTCAATGCAAGCAACTGCCAGGTCACATGAGACTGACACAATGCTGCTTGAGCCCAAATTGACAGCTATTGTGAAAAAAGTGATACATTTGACTGTTGAGAGAAGGAAGAAGTATTTTTATTAGTATAATTTTTCTGCTGAAAATACTACTCACCAATGTACAGGACAAGGTCAGAAAAGAAAAAAACATCAGTATCAACCACTTAGGTTTCAGACTAGACAATTAACAGCTCCCTAACCTACTTTTATATTTTCCACGAGAGAGTTACACTGAGTTGTATATTTGACTGTTAACAGAAAGCAGGATGGTTTTTGTTAAATAACAGGATTATTAAACTTCCCAGCATGCTCCCCTGTTTTTGCACTGACATATTTTCCCTCTGCCCGGCAGGCTGGGGGCAACTGCTTCCAGAATCAGACGGAGGAATCAGCCCAAGAAAGAAAAAAAGGACCAGAGCCAGAGCAGGTGAGCTCCACTGAGTTTTGTTTTAAAACAAAAACAGATGCAGGTATTTTGAAAATGTAACTACGGTACCAAAGTGAATTCTTGATGAATTATGTTGTGTTTTAGAAGGTTTGTGGCAAGAGGTAAAAATTATACTGAAAGCTAGGGTTGGTAGTCACGGAAAACTAGCATGAGTTCTAATGGAGCATTTCCTTAGGACTCCATCTAACCCCTCTCCCCTCCCCTCGGAGCTCCTCCAAAACGACGCCCCACGACCATATGATCGTGACTGATTCAAAACCGGTCCTCACCAAAACATTCTCATAGTGAAAGTTAAAAACACAAACAAACATGGCTGCTGTTAGTACTCACAACTGTCATGCTAGCATTATCCAGTTGTACTGGTGACACGATATCAGGAGAAAAGTTATAACACATATAATACTGTAACAACTCTACTGTTTGTTAAACGTGTTCAGTGTAGACGTTCTTAATTCCTACAGTGTTGACAGTCAGTGAAGGCATCAGGAGAGGTGTAGCGTGTGCGAGCGGGAGAGAGGAGAAGTTCTTCATTCATTCAAACATTGATTGTTGTTTTGTTGGTTGGCGTGATCACAGCCGACAGTGACCAGTGATTAAAGCTCAATGTGTTCACGAACCGTCTCGTCATCCCTACAGCGTCCGGAGGGACGCTACAATACATGTACATTTTCTGTAGGACTTACTAAATGTCATTCATTCTTTTGCTTGTCAGAGCCCCTGTGGTGAGAGCTTTTTAGACTCACCTCATCGGGTCAGAGGGGACAGGCCTGAGGTTGAGCAAAGGGGCAGTCAGTAGAGTCAGGGGAGGCAGAGGCAGGAGACAGGGAGTGCACGCCGGGAAAATGTAGGCGCAGGAGGTGGGCAGAACGGCAGGACGGAATTTGATTTGTTTAAAAAATTGGACCCTAAAGGCGGTGATTGGTTGTTTTTTTCCCAGGTTTACTCCAGCTGTAGATAGCAGCTCTTTTTCGCTCTTTTTTCAGAACACATTATGTATTGATTGCCATCAGGACATAAAGATCATTTTAACCAGTATAACAAAAAGTGTATCTAAATCTGACTACCAATCCAAGCTTTAATCAACTGTTAAACGCGGAAATACATAATGATCCTGTGAATGCTGGTTTTGAACGAAAAGCTTGCCGTCAGCCCGCAAGTTTCAACAAACCAAAAGCATCGGTCAAAGACTTTTATAACAATAAACTGGCACTCAGCACAATCTTATTATTTTTAAAGTCAAAATGATGTTCCATGTCAGGCGTGTTTCAGAAGACATCATGGAAATAAAAGCAAATCCAGTTCAACGACCTCCGTTTATAAACAGAGTGACAACTGAGAACCTGCAGAGACAACCCAGTGTGCATCACAGTTCAACATAAAAGATGTGAGACAACACAAATGAAACAGACTGTTAGAAAGACATGCAACGCCTGCATCACATCCCGAAGAAAAAACAACCAATCTCCTAAAACCTAATATTCAGTGTGCCAGTGTCACATATAGTGTGTGATATCCAGTGCCCTGCCAAAGCCTCTGCATAACTGTCTTCCTCATCAGATTATTGAATTGAGTCACACCTGTTTGGCGGTGGCAGATGGTACAGCAAAAACAATGCATCTCATTTCAGCACAGTGCAATACTCTGTAACTGAGCAACTGTCTTGCATTCCAAGTGGCATTGATCCATTTTTAGAAACACACAGGCTATTTGCACAAGAATGTGAGATTATTTCAAACAAGATTTCAACAAAATGGTGCAGATTTGACTTCACTGGTTTGTTTTGTGCCATGGAGATTTTCAGTGAGAGAGAGAGTTTCTGACAACTGAAAGAAATACAACATGGGACTGTGTCACTGATTCAAAGCAGTACAAGATAAGAGTATTCTGCTTAAGACTCAATGCAGTGAAATAGTTCGACATAATGTGTTACATGTGTTTGAAGTCAAAAGCAGTTCAGTTCCCGGGGCGTTTGTACTGTGTATCAAAACAAGATGCAAGGGAGGCAGAAAATACATAAGAGAAAAAAATCAGTGTTAACAATGTATATTTTAACAGTGCTTGTGTCTGTCCCAAAGCCAGAGAGGATTTCGTCTAAGTTCCACTTTTTACTTGAATGACTTGTTTTTTAAAAGCAGCTGCAAACTTGCAAATTCTCTGTTGATCTAATGACTTTGTGCACAGTTTGCATTCACTTTTTTATGTGTCTCATTAATGATGAATTTTCTCATTGTGTCTTATCTCTGATTCTACAATCGACTCTCCTCCCCCCTGCTTTCTTCTATCCCTCATGCACAGCACTTGCCATTCACCCTGTAGTAAACAATTTGATTAGTAATGATTGGCATTTCGGTCTCTGCAGATCAATCTGCATTAAAGTGGCCTGTATTCCCATCACTGCTCCACCTTCATTATGTGTTCTCCTGTTCGATTTTTGAGACTGAGACCCTGAGTGGCATCGTCCCTTCTGTTCAAATGTCCCTGAAAGAAAAGATTGTTCTTGCAGACCTGCACCTGTTGAGTTTTTGTACAGCACAGAGAAGCATTTAAATAAAATGGAGCCTCATCTGCACTTTTAAGGTGAGGGCGACAGGATATTATCCCCCACAGTCAGACAAAGAGGTTATTGATGTGGCCTTCACATCGACAGTCTTGCAGTTCAATTTCACAGAGCCCCATGGAGAGTTTTCAGCAGCATCAAATATCTGCAACAGAGGACAAAACACATTGTTAAGTCTTAAAAAGTATGCTTGGCAGCATACTTCAAACCAACAGCATGCTTAATCATTTTACATTAATTCATGTATTTGGTGCATCAATCATAGAGATTCTTAAAGAGTAAAAATATTCTCTGTTTGTTCTTGAGTCAAAAATATACCACAGCTTAACACTTGAGTCTCTGAAACAGCATCTTTGATAAAGAGTGACATCGGTATTGATTGTGACATGACGTGTCTTGAATTCATTAAAGTGGTGACAATGAAAGTCGGACTATACAAACTGTAAAAATAAAGAAATGCTAGAATAAAATAACTCACTGAGCAGCAGTGCTGTTGTTTAAATATATAACTTATCATTGTTTTTAAACATATGATTTCAACTTTTCATTTTATACTTTTCAAAACTCAGTAAATTGTTGAATTCTGCAGGCTTTTTATTCGTCTCAAAAAGCCCATATCAGTTGCAGTGTGGTTTTCTTTGTATCCATAAATAAAACACAGAGACTACAACGGTCACAATCAGGTCAAAATCAGTATCTGATTGGTTATTTGTGGGTCTTAAATCAACTTGACAGCTGATATTAATATTGCTGCTGCTACTGACAAAGCTGATGTTGAAGTCTTCCCAAAAATCAACCTTTTCACAAAATCTTTTGGATGTCCTTAAGGGAGTTTTTGCTGCGATAAATAAGATACACACAAAAAAGGAAAATCCCAAGCCCACATCAAAGTGGGCGGCAACTGAGGTTGGCAGGGAGCCACGAGAGTGAATTAAGTGAGACATGGTTCGCCTGCAGATGGAAGGCAGAGTCATCAAACACCAGGACTCAGACTCAAATCTACTAGTTTTTATATAAATATATTTACACAATGTTAGATATAAGGGTAAAGATGAACCTTAATTTTGAGCCCCCTTGAAAGCAGTGGGACAAGTGTAGAGCTGCATGCTGCCTCTTTCTGTTTGTGTTGCTCCCAGCCAGGTGATAGAGCTATAACCCACTGCCACGCTGAGTGATGTTTAACTGGATAATTTGCAAGCAGCCAGAGCGCCTGAGGGCATCCTCTAAAGTGACATTGGTAAACACAAACAGATGCTTTGCTGTGGGGAATTGGTTTCTAATGCATGTGTGCAGTGCTTAAACATGTCATTGCCAAAATGAGTCAAAGCATTCAGAAACCCAAAGTAGATTGCATATCATTAATGAAATACATTGTAGCTCTATAATTGGTTTTAAAAATGTTAGAGTGAATTTATAAAAACAGCAGGTTAACAGGAAGACGTATCCCCTGGACACACATTCTCTTCAATTACATTATGTTTAATGTGCCGCTGAACTAAAAACAGACTCAAGTTGATGCCTCTAAAACTGTGAGAGTGTTTTCCGTCCCACCAGGTACTTAATTGCAGTCACTCTAAAGAGTAATTCATATTTTTGATAGCTAGAATAAAAACCAGCAGGAGTCTACAGTATAGTTGCGTCCCACTCCAAACAGAGATATTTACCATCAAACAATAACTCAATAGTTTTTAATCAGCAGTCATTATTTCCCCCTGCCAGAGAAAATCAACTTTCACTGCTTTGTATTCAAAAGTATGAAAAATATCAAATGTTTTGCTGTAGCTAACCTCACAAGTCGCAGTCCCTCCATGCAACCACAGATTAATATCCAGCTTAAACCAAACCCATGCCCTCTAAATGCATTCAGAGCCTCTGTGTCATGATTGACAACTGACTGACCTTTAAGGTTCATGTGCCCTTGATGGCTCGGTCGTGTCAATCTCCCCTCTATATTACATCAGGAAGGTCAGCCCTTACCTGTCAGAGCATGCAACACAGCTCCTGGTACACGCTCTTGTAATATCACACATTGACTACTGCAACTCTTCACTGGCAAGCCTCCCTGCATGACCATTCAAACCTCTGCAGATGATCCAGAAAGCAGCAGCAGGACATGGTCTTCAGCAAACCCAAAACAGCACAAGTCACTACACTGTTCATGTGCTTACAAAACAGCAACACAACCGGCTCCAGCTTACCTGAATCTCTTCATCCAGGTCCACACTCCCTCCTGCCCACTATACTCTGCCAATGAAAGGCACCTTGTACTACCATCACAGAGAAGCCCCAGGTTGCTAGCTAGTTTTTTCTCCTCTGTGGTTCCCCGGTGGTGCGATGATGTTTTGCTCTGAAATTTGGTATCTGTTTATTGGAATTCAATTCAAATTTTAAGGTTTGTTTTTTGAGTTTTTCTCCCTACAGTAACAACAGCGGCAGTACAGAATGACAAGAACCAAATATAAGAATCAAGTGAAGACAATGAAGAGTGTTGACCCAAGACATTTGAGGAGGCAGTGACCCACCATATAATGGGAGGGGACTGACTTCCTCTGCCGTTATCTTGGTGGGATAACAAGCATTATCTCGGGTAGAAAATAAGCTTCACATGTGCTGCATTTACATGGATTTTTGCAGACACTGGATGGTTTATGAAAACACAGACTTGACGGCACAGTCAGAGCAAACAGTTACAGAGTGGTGGGGACAGTAAAATGACGGGTTTCTTAAAGTAAAGATCGCCTGTTTTTCTTTGTCAGTGAGCTGCATAACATTTCATTATAAACCACTGTAGCGAACAGCAAATACTTCAATACATCTGTTGATGAAGGAAACACTGTGGACTATCACTGCGTCTGGTATGCTCTGGCCTGCTCTTATCAGCTAGGATGATATGAATAAATGAAACATTTATTGACCTTTGGGGAATTTGCTTTGCACCAAGACATCAACAGCCATTCAAGACAGCACATAATATACATTAATCAATGTCATTAAAAAAACTCATTTGAGGATTGCATGTTAACTTATGAGGAATATCAAGTGCCAGGTCAATAAGGTGCAGCATGCAAAGTTCAGACAGTGTATCAGAGTTTGTTCAACAGCTGAATGCTGCCTGTGTCAAAGGTTGTGATGCCGCTTTTAAGCCGGGTTTATGCGTCAGCATCCGATCAACAACTTAAGGCTGATTTATACTTCTGCGTCGAATCGATAGCGTAGTCTATGTCGGGGGTCCGCGTAGCTCCTGTACCTACGCAGAGGCCCACGCATGTAGCTGACGGGCACCTCCTGCAAAATGTAACTCCCCGTAGAGCTGACGCGGGCCGCAAGCCCTGTGATTGGTCTGCTCGGCGACTTTGTCTTTACCGCATTCACAGCACTTCCAGGATCCCGGACATCGGCCGCACATCGGCCGTGAATTTCATCTCCTCCTCTCTATTCTTCATGTAATCATGCCTGTATGATAAACAGCAACATGCATCAGCTGTAGATTAACATTACACGCTCTGAATCTCTGTGGAAAAGTAAACTTAGATCGTAGCGGGGCCGGAAGCAGGCGACCGGCTATCAGAGAAACCACACTGCCCTCAAGCGTTTCGGTGGAAAATTGCTGCGCGTCATGGACACATCCACGCACAAGTATGTGGTTCTCATGTCCGCGTCAGCCCCTGCTGCGTAGGGGAAACGCAGAATTATAAATCCACCTTTAGCCTACGATGTAGGTCCATGTAGCCCTGTTCCATCTAAGAAGCCCACTCATGTAGCCTGACATGTACCTCCTCCAAGAGGGACCAGAAACAGCGATCTGACTAGCATAGAAATCACACTGCCCTCAAGCATTTGCATGAAGTTCCTTTAAAATAACTCCAGCATAGTATTTGGCTGGATATATCCTGACTACAGAGGAAGCTCTACAGAAAGTCAACATCATCAGCAATGTCACATGTGCAATTAGGGGTATAATCAGTTGCACTTATTTTGCTTTGATCAATGATTAATACTTCATCACTGTGGCATTCATACAATTTTTTTTTACGCATTGTGTTCTGCTAGAGACTAAATCATGTAACATAACTTCTTTTGTTAAAAAGGCAAAAGACACTTAACGTTTGGTATAGCAGGTTCTCAATTCAAACCTAAGACGATTGCCTTGATGCATGATTAATTTTTGAATGTGTGTTTATGAAGAAGAACAAAGTGATATTTTGGTGAACTTTTGAGTCATCCTGTTAGGTGACTTTAAGAGAACTGTGTATCAGACTGTCAGTGGGACAAAAGTTGTGTGGAGATAACCATGACTGATAAAGGAATCAGGAATTGTCTAATTATAATTGCCAGGAGCCAAACAAGTTAAATTGTCTTAGAGCAAAAAATACATTCCTCTCCTTTGTATGCATCCCTCAGATATTTAGGAGCATTCCTGTGCCTGAATTACAAACTGCCACATCTCCTATGGAACATTACTGTGTCAGTCTTGCTGATTATGATTCTTTATCTTTTAAACCTAACAGCAAAGGATCCAAAATCAGACTGCAGAACTCAACACAAAGCTCTCAAACGACAGCAAGGAGGAAGGGGGAGACAGCAGCAGAAAGACAAAGCCGCATAAAGACGACTGAGAGGACGGCAGATCATCCAAAATGCAGAGCCCCTGCATCGCCTGGAGGATCTTTCTAAGAGCACACACTGGCGCACTCTCACAAAAAACATATGTGCGCTCTAACACACATACACTGACACAGACATATTCTCAGACATTTACACATGCACACGCATACACACACACAGCTACACAAACTCGAATCTGCATTGTTTCCGAAAGCTGAGACACTGGAATTGTCAACAACTGTCATCTGAAAACTTCCATAGTAAAATGGCATGCATTCTAGAAATTTCTTTTTTAAAAGGTAGCAATGGCACTGGTAACTTGTTTCATGATTGTTCATTTGTTGTTTACTTATCTGAGTTTTATTTTGAGTGAGGACACCGCTTTCTAAATGTGTGATCTTTCTAGAAAAATCCCTTTGCACTGGTGAGGTCTGACACTGTATCCTGTGATAAGTATATCAATTGACAAATAAAAAAGTACTCCTTCTACTACTTACTACTACTACTACTACTACTACTTCTACTACCCAACTTAGACTATTGTTTGTCACTCATTGTAGCAAGGTTAATTTACTCCTCCACGTTTTGAAATATAGAGGCTCAAGTTGGCTGGCCAACTGTTCAACATTTAATATTTCAGCACTCTTTCTGCCTTTAACACTCCTGAGGCAAAGAGCCAAAGACTCACAATGGGTCGTCTCCCTGAGAATGTGCCATGCACTGAGTAGTAACTCCTAGCTACATGTATCTGTGTTCTCTGACCTTTCTGTGTCCTTTCAATAAACTGTAATTTTCAGTAAATGTGTCAAGAATAAATGGTTCTTTGTGGGAAAGAAATGAGTGAATATGTTTGTGATCAATGGACGAAAAGGTCGCTCAGTGCAACTTGTAATCAAAACATGTGGCTCGTGAATATGAATAACGTTGCACAAGAAGAAGTGATAAAGGTGGCACTGACCAGTGACTGTTTAAAAGTATGATGCTTCTCCATCTTCTCTTGTTGCACTAAAGTGAAGTCAAAATAACCCCCTCCTCAGCGGGTTCTCACACACTGTGCTGCTGGTGTCATTTGGAGCTGGAAGCTGCAGTGAGGATCAGCTGGTTGGTGTGAAAGTCTTGCCCCTTCAGCAAACCAAAAGAACACATTGAACTTAACAATAATAGGGTAAACATTTACTCAGGTCAGTACAGATCATAGTGTAGGTTAGCTGTTTGAAGCAGAAACAGCTATGGAAAGGTGAATGACCCTTGTGTTAATGTCCTCCTTGACAGTGTTAAGCTGGTGCACACAGCAGTGCGGGGGCTGACAACAGAGCTGTCAGTCATGTTACTAAAATTCAGTTATAAAGCATTAATACTCAGACATAGTTTAGTTTAGTTTAGTTTAGATTTGATTTGATTTGTTTTGTTTTGTTTTGTTTAGTATTCATCGTGCAATACACTGAAAAGGTGCACAGTCCGTACAGACTTACAAGACACTACAAAACAAAACATAACAAAATAGGAGCAACAGCATAAATCAGTGTGATAAGACCAAACTTTAAAAACAGAAACCATATTTGAACATGTATTCATGCAGCCGGTCAGTAGGGGGAGTTTAATATTTTGGCATCACTTTTGTTGAGCTGCCATGTTGTCCATCTTTTACAGTCAACAACATTGACGTCTGAGGTCATACCTAAAGAAGACTCAACGGAGGAATTTTCCACAACAAGGTCAAACTGAGGAGGGTTTTGTACTTCTATATATCCTGTTAACTGGATGACTTTGACTCTTCATGCACAAATGGAAGAAATGATTAAATAACAGCCATTTCACAGAGTATACATTTTATGGTTTAATTCAGTCTTATTTTAAACACTACTGATCCACAACGCACTACTGTATAAGGTTCAGACCAGCCAAATGCAGCCTTTTTAAAATGTTTTGGGGGCTTTTTTGCTTTTATTAAATAGAACAGCTGAAGAGAGATGGAAAAATGGGAAGAAGAAATGCAGGGGATGGCATGGAGCAAAAGGTCGAGGCCAGGAATTTAACCAGCAACAGTTGTGATAAAGTCTATAGCCTGTGTACATGGGGTGCTTGCTCTGAATGTAGCCTTTTAACTTAGATGTTATTCGTGTGCAGTCAGTAGAATAAGGTTGTTACATATTGTTATCATCCTTTCGCACAAATCTTTGGGGTATTCCTTGTAAATAACTTGATGAATCATGTTCCCCAGAAAGCATCACAAAATTTGAAGAATGCTCTCTCCAGGATCCAGAGAGGCTGTATAAGGGTTGTCTTGTTTTGTCCCACCGGCAGTCAACATTTAAAATATTTTATTCAACTGGACAAGGGGAGTCAAAAAATACAGATCCTTCATGTCAAATATTACTCCAATACAAGTGAAAGTTGCTGTCAGATTATTACTTGAGCTAAAGTACTGAAGTACTTGCTTTTAAAAATGCTTAAGTATTCAAAGTACTTCTTTAAAAAACTCAAAACATAGAACATTCAGTTACATTATGTTGATTTAGAAACCTTTACTTGAAATCTCTAAAACTATACCATGTAATAAAAACAGCAACTATGTTACTCCAAGCACAGACAACTTATTTTGAATTGTTCATCTGAGATTAAACAAGTGTTACATAGCTCAACATGCTTTCTCAAACTAGGAATTTTTGTTTGTTTGGGCAGAGTGGGAAACATGGAGAACATTTCAAACGATACTATCATTCTTCATTTCAAAAACCTCGGAACTCTTGGTCGAAATGCACCTATGGGTGCTCAGATGGAGAATTATAGCCATCATTACCACCTCTACATGAACTGCCTGATCTGAGTGAAATGTGCTCTGTGTTTGGTCCACGTTCAACCGTGGAGACACACAATATACAGGTACGGCTAAAACACTGAGACAAACAGAACTACACAAACACATCTTACTGTCTTAGGGATCAGATTTATGAGCTGACTTCAAAGCTAAAGTAGTGAGTAACTAGAGCATTGATAGAAATGTAGTGGAGTCAGAATACAATAATTGTCTTCTGAATGTAGTGGAGTAAAAGTAATAAGTTCCCCGGAAAAATAATACTCAAGTAAAGTACAGATCCTAAAAAAATGTACTTAAGTACAGTGCTCAAGTAAATGTACTCTGTTACTGTCCCCACTGCATATCACTCACTCTGAATCTTTGCTGTGGGAGATACCAACAAAAGCTGCTTATTATAGTTTGCTGTAATTTGCTTTGTCAGACACCCACCTGCCAATGGCTATAAGAAGCATTCTTGTTCATAAAGTAAAAGAATCTTAAGCCAATGTTAATTAACATTTTTATTAAGTAGCCCCCAGTGTTGGCTGTAAAGAAATGCTTTAGCGTTACTGGGTCATGATCACATCTTTGACTCTAAAGGTGTGTTGAGACTAAACACTAATAAAGTTTAATTTGGGGCCTGACTGCTTAGAAAGTCATTGCAAAGTGGAACACACCTGTGAGGCTTTGCAAAGGACTTGACCTTGAAAGTTAAAAAAAAAATTCAAATTAAGAAAAAAAAGAGAAGTATTTCCTTATGCTGAAGCAGTTTTACTTCATTTCATGATTGTGTTGCAGGATGGAAAAGAAAAGAAAACAGTTGGAAAGAGAAGGAACAGGAGTTCTCTGGAGAGTTCCTGGATCCATCAGAATAACACAGCAGTCACACAATAAACACAGGTGGATAAACAAAGAATTAAAAGCTGCTTCAGCACAGAGAAAGTATGCAAATAAGAAGAGAAAATAGCATACAGGCATGAAAAAATATGCTGTTAATAAAAGAGAAAACCACTCCTTCACCTTCAAATGTCTTTATCACCTTATCAGTCTCCAGCATTCTAAACCTGATCCAAATCTTCAAAAACATTGCACGCATAAATTTGGCGCCCATTCATGTTCATGAATACCTTCTCTGGCTCCTCTCTTGGTTTCACATGTTACCAAGTGATTTAATGAGCTTCGCGGTCACAGCTTCTCCTCTTCATGTGACATTTGGTGCGGCCACTGCTTCCAAGAGTGTCCGTGCTGGAAAATGTTAGTCGACAGGTGTACAGCTCTATTTTAAGGCCTGTAATCCATCTTTTCTTTTCCAAGTAGGAGAGCCTCCTCCAGGTCGGGTCTACGCCTTGCTGAGCAGCAAACAAAAGGGCCTGTCGCCAAGATTTGGAAAGCAACAGCAGATCTTGCAAATGCTGCCATTAAACGTCAGAGCTGCCAGTGGCCAGAGCGATAGGAGAGAAGAAAGATACTCGAGCCTGCTATGAAGTAAACAGGCTTGGGGTGTGATCAAAGTGGCAGTGCGGTGTGTGTATGCCATCTTCATTTTAGTGCTTCACAGTCACAGCCTGTGGGAACGCTGACATTTTTCCAGGACAATCACTCAGACTTAATTTCTTGCTGAGCTACGCAGGAAACCTGTTTTGCGAATGTACCCAGTCATTGGGAAAATGGTTTCTGTTTCATTTCAATGGTTTCATGAATTCAAAGCACTGCCTATTCAAAAGATAATGAATTTCATTTGCTTTACTATTTACGAGAGAAAAGTCATAAAACCCTCAAATTAGCAACAAATCCTGAGAGGTTCTCTTTACAGAATAAAATTCAATAAGTATGAAAGGAAATTGTGGACTCCAGTGCAGTGTCAGCACTGACTGAGACAAAATGACCACAGAAACACACACAGTAGAGAGTTATGGTGTTACAATATAATTTCCTTTTCCTAATGCTGATACTGAGACCTACCTGAAGTATTGACCAATACTTGGTAAACCTCCATACTAAGAATTTCAGAACATAATAGAAAAAATCATCACCTAGTTTTGATCCAATTGATCCATCAGCACTGATCCAAACTCATATAAATTTTAAGATTATGTACAACAGGCCATGTAATCACTCCAGATGGGAGTAAGTCATGTCGTTATGTGAGCAAATAAAGATATTGTTGTTCTTATCCCAGATTCACCATTGAAACTAGTGAGTGGTGCTGAATTGATCATTACAACAAACAACATGTAGGGTTATGTGTGTAAGTCAGTAATCTTCTGAGTCAATCCTAAGGATCTTTGTGAGGGTGAATCCAGGTGTCTCAATTGATTAGTATTTGCTAAAGTAAAGCCAATCAAAATCCACACCTCTCTTAACTGGACTCCTGTGTGCTTTAGCTGCCTCGAGGCCAAATTCCACCAGATCCGTATCCGGTCCAACTCTGATCCATCACGGCACCGGGTCTGACAGGTGCCACATGCCGAAGCATGACGCATCCATTCAGCACAGAGCAGATGGAGCGGGACAGGAAGTCACCGAAATAAAATTAAAACATCTGGTTAATTTTCAGAATAAAACACTCCGTATTATCGCAGATCGTTTTCAACTTAACTATGACAACAAAATGTCATTTAGAGCGGAGGCAGGCCTGGAGTCATCAAGTCAGAGGTTTTCAGAGGACCATAAAGACAACATGGATGAGGAGAGGTGCAGGATAATCCTTGATTCAGTAATTACCGCAGGAAAACCTTAGTCACATGACTCCAGCTATCCGGCAGTCCTGCTCTGTGCTGCTTTCTGAAAACACAACCAGTGGGTGTTGACGGACGAGAGAGCACGGAGCCAGACCGCAGCGGATTGGAGACGGACCGGACACAGATCTGGTGGAAGTCCTGTGTCAGCTTGGTACTGTTGCACCAGTTCTCTTTAATGACAGCAGGCCTCTAATTCAACTGTTGTCCTGCCAATGTGATTGAAAAATAGAGGGTTTCATTGCAATGCAATGCAATGCTCATGATGGATTAAGGTGGGACCAGACTGAGTCTTACCCTGTCTTGGTGTTGGGTCTCTGTTCATAGTTTGACATAGAGTGGTCTAGACCTCCTATGTTTGTAAAAGCGTCCTGAGATAACGTTTGTTGTGATTTGGCGCTATACAAATAAAGATTGTATACAAACGTTAAGTTACCCTGGTGCTTGACTCTGTTCCAAAGCGTAGTTGGTGAAGTTGTCTTTAAAACTGTAAGTAATATGAGATGATGAGAAACTGAGGAAGAAATAACAAGGGGTAGATTAAACACAACATTCATGAAAGCTTTTCAATCAGAGCCGGCTTCAACCATCGCTTTCACCTGTTAAAATGACAAAAGTCAGTGGCTTTGGCTCAGCTGCTGCTAATTAACATTAATTCAATGAGCACCTTGATGGCAGGCCAAAGAGAAACTTGGCTGAAATTGGGTTTGTGTTCACTCTGCAAGCTGGTGTCTGCTCTCTGCCAAAGATTGTTTAGGAGGTATAAAAGTTGCATGATTCTGTAAAACCACTGTGCAACTTCAAACAGCATGAGTGTTTTTGTAGATTCACCGCCAAAAAAAATGACACAACCTTTACAGACCTATGACAAAGTGAAACTCAAAAAGCATATCAATGACTGAAGCTAAATGTTGATGGAACATTAATTTGACACACTTTTCAAACTGGTATCAAATACTGCAAATGTTAAAAGACTGGGATCAGACTCTGGACCAACAAAGCTCGAACCTGGCGCTCCACTGGAGGTATTTTTACTTCAGACATAGAAGTGTGTGGATACATGTAAGTATTTTACCAACTTAGTTAAACACACCTGAATTCATAATAATGCAGCAGCAAGATGATTTAAGGGGAATACAGTAAAATGTGCAAAACTTGAACAGAACATTGCTGTTTAGTGATTAAACAACATATTTGTTTTTTTCAAAAGCAACACTATGTGACAATATTCTAATATAGATTAATTTTTTTAGATTAAACTGTTGCGCAATGAGGAAAATGGAGCCTCTACTCAAAGACCTTACACCTGTTCATGCTCTGTGTGAGTTGGGTTCATCAGGTATGACCCCCCCAGGGAATGAATGGTAAACACCTGAAGTCAAACACCTCCTGTTACCAGCTTTATACCCCTGTTTTCTTAGTACTGACATCATGGCAGAGGAGAAGAGACCAAATAGAACGGTGATGCCAAACAGAAAAAATAAAGTGACAGAACGCAAAGACTGAAAAGAGGAAATCTGGGACTTATGCAGAAGTCTTCTGTAACATGTGAAACATAAGCATATTTCCAGGTAAGGTTGCTTGGAAACAGACATAAAATATAGAGCCCCTGTATTTCATCTTTATTAGATTACATAAGCATTATCACTTTGTAAACATAATGGCAAAAATATTATTTTTTGTTTCAGGCTGTCTTGAGAGGCAACAGTAGCAGAGCTGGTGAGTGCATCTCTAAACTGAATTGAACTGCAAAGCCCCAAAAGGAAGGAGAGCTGAGTGAGGACAGAAATCTCAACATACATATGTTCTGTTCACCTTTTCTAATGTTACCTTCACTGGGAATGTTCAGTTTAATGTGCATTAAAACAAACAAACAAACAAACACATTTGCTCACTCTGTCGGGATTCTAATTTGCAAAACCCCCTACTCAATACATTATCCACATCACACCTTCAGATGTTTACTGGAGATCTTGTCTTCTCAGGTCAGGGGCGCCTACACAATACTGCAGACAGATGGCCATAATGTTATGGCTGATCGATGTATATGACCTACAACATAAACAAGGCCATCAGGAATAGGATTGTTTTTTTTGCTGTACATAGTTATTTTTAATGCCTCTCATCCTGCCACCTGGTTGCTGTCTGATGATGCATTTTACTGCACACAGACTGGAAGTTTTTTTGTCTACAAATCCCAAGACTGACAGTGAGTGTTCTGTGTGACTATCAAAAAAAGAAGGATAAGATTTTTGTCAGAAGAAAACTACTTAGGACTGAACAGGTGAGATCAGCTGAGATATATGAGACTGATCAGCTGGCAGAGGTCACCAAAGTTGACTCAAACTTTGAAAGTTCCTCTCAGTGTCTATAAGTATTCATAAGACCTTTAATGACGTAGGGCATTAACTTAATCCCTGTTTAGGGTATAGATATGAATATAAGTATTTCATTATCATTTCATTTGTCGACTTACACCTGACCACCCAGTAGCCATTATATAACAGGATTGTATTACAATTACAAATGAGGAAAAAGGTGTGTGGTTCAGTCTCAAGAAAGCAAAGGTCAGCTGTATTATGACAGTGAATAGCTCTCACTACTTGAGCACACAGAGCTAATTAAACACTCACTGCAGTCACACAGCCTCGAGCTGCTGATTCTCCTTAAACTTCTGCTGTTCGGGGGGAGACTGGATTGAGACACACACGAATGACTGCAAAATCTTTACAGAGCGTGCACAAGTGTGTTAAGATTGTCCACTTCATCTGCTCTTTTATCCACAGCTCTTAAAGCTCAGCCTGCTAATGCTCTGAGAGAGTAAATTATATTAATGAGGTGGAGGGCTGTGATGGAGGAGCTGCTTTAAACCACCATCAATCCTGAATGGTGGGGGAAGTAAACGTGGGTTAAAAAGCCAGGGCAGATATCTTTTTTGGAAGCACTTATTTTGAACCTGGGTCAAGTGCCAGAATAAGGACCACATAGGACCAAGTCCAGTGACGGGTGTTTAAAGTCACTAACAGATTAGCATTGAATCTGACTTTAATAATCTCCTATGACTGTCGAGCACTCATTTGGCAAACAGCGACTACTTGGCACCTAATTAACTACAGCAGCAGCAACTATTTACAAAACAAATTTCTTCTAACTCCCAGAACCGCAGGTGGTAAAAATGTGTTCATTTCCTCAATTGTATTCAGTTTATCAAGAGCTCAAAACCAATTAGGCAAAATTATTAGGAAACATGGGATGGAGATAAGGATTATATTTTTCTCTCTAAATAAGAACAAAACAGAGTTTAATTGAGGTCATTTTTTTCCTCAACAAGGCTGCTGATTTGACAAAAAGTTTCTGTGTCACAAATCAGATCATTAGTGGAGAATTTTATTAATATTGTTTCAACCTGAACCAATTTTTCCTGGGACGTCAGATAGTAAAAATGTAATGAGACAGAGCTGAGTTTTCATATACAGGGAGTGAAGAAACATTCAAATTAAAATCCTGACAATTCTCAACATATTTAACAAGTTACAGAGGAGCCCTCACACCTTATAAGGTGTTTTCTATTTTTTAAAATTAAACTGATATTTTTTGGGTTCTGGAAGCTCAAAATCTAAGGAAACTCCAGGTAGATTATGAGCCAGATTGTGGTGTGTTTTTAACAAAAGGGTGGCTGAAAGGTGGCATGGAGTCAAGAGTATTGCAAAGCAAGCTGTCACCTGGTAGCGATGTTACCAGAGATAACACAAGAGAAGTGGAAAAAAGAAAGGATTAAAAGAACACACAGGTAGGAAGGTCTGTGGGAATCCTTCTCAGATGAAAAAGTTTGCTATTTTAGTATTCAAATCATGATTTTCAGCCTTACAGTATCTGGAAATACCCCAGATAAAGCTTTTGCTTGTTGGTTTAGAGAACAGCTGATGTTTTGCACATTAAACATGAGATCCAGTCTAAACTGCTGCTTAGTGTATTTGATTCACAGGCAAAAACATAGACAGTGTGGATGTAGATGTTAATGATTTTACCTATACAAAACATTAAAGGAGAGGGAAATGTTTAATTTAATGAATCCATTTCAGTTACTTCCTCTTAAAAAACAAGGTAAACACAAAAGTAAAGGCTCACAGATCTACACTCTCCACAGCCACATGTCAGGTTTGGAGGGAAAGAGGGAGACAGAGGCCTGAGGGCAGGCTTTTGTAATGTTAGGGGGTGGCATGGTCAGGCACAGGCATGGTGAGATGTGGTGACTCAGACTGAGTGGAGACTTGGGATTTAACACCCAAGTCTTTGGTGGATTATAAATAGGCAGCAAACAGAAAAACTCAAGTTGAGAACATGAAGGCTACTTCAAGTGTGTACTGTAGTTCAGTAGGCCTCCATGTAGCCTACTTTACTTTCTACCACTGAGTCGGAGAATACAACAAAGTGAGCTAGTGCCGGCTTGTTCAATCCATAAAACTTATCAGACGTGTTGTTCAACTGGAAGTGAATGTGATTGATATTGTGCTTCTCTGTAATGCAGTCGATGTGCTATATCAGATATATGTGGCATTATTTAGCTCACTATATTTGCATTTTTATAAGGTCACGGTTGATTAAATCTTAATTTTAAGATATTGAAACATGCTGATTTTTTCCAGAAAGAGCAGCAAAAAGTGTGCATGTAGGCTTCAGTGTTGTTTTTTCAAAAACAGCACATACAACTCTTTAAAGCAGAGCTCAGCATCTTGTCCCTAGGAAAAATGTGATAAAACTGGACCCAGCACATTCAACCTCTCAGTCAACCGTCTCTGTACTTGCTGACCAGACTGGTTTTTGATCTTCTCTCATATCTGTTTAAGTATGATGTCACTTCAATCCATCTCCTCCACTCTGTTTTTGCAAATATCAGCAGTTTCCCACCCTCCACACACACTCCCAGACCAATGTAAATTGCCTTTTAACACCATCCTTTAATGTCAAGGAGAATATGCTAAAACCGTTTCCAGGGTCAATCACTTTTTAAATTATTGCAATCCTAAAAAAATCTCCTTTCAGCTCTGATTTGACAAGTTCTCATGCAGCTTTTTGTACGCGGCCTTTTACTGTTCAGAGTCCTCTTTATCTCACATTAAAATTCAGATAAATGACGCTCTCACCAGAGGCAAGGTCCGCTCCACTGTCACAGAGTGAACCAAAAACAAAAGCACTCTGGTTTCTACTACATTTGAATATTATCTATGACAAATGTTCAACACAAGCAACATTATTCAGTGCAGCTTATTCTGGTGTAATCATCGCTTTGCAGTTGTTGTTCAAAGCATAGATATGAGGTTAATGAGGAGCTGGGAAGAACACAATTTGAGATGTGTTACACAAACACACAGGTTTCACCCTCAGTGATTCACTACCAAGCAAGATAAATGGGTAGGATGGGTATTTTGAGCGTAAAGCTCAACAAGTCAGTATGTTACCCTCTTATTTCACTTATATGAAGTCCTTCAACCCATTGTTTTTCAGGTAAAAACTCATGGACAGCAGTATACTGTATATAAGAGTTGTGCAGAGACGTCGGTACCTGTATCTGTTCTACCCAAAAATGATATTTATTTGGATAGAAAGCCAGAGGTGGGTGTGGTTTATACCCATAGTGTTTTTCTTTAGATTTCTTGCAACAGTTTTCATAGAAGATGAAAACAGATGTAATCTAATGAACATCCGATTAAGGTAGGTCATAATGATTTTGTCAGTGCAGTTTTGTTGCATTTAAAGCATCAAATTGATTTACTACTGACATCTGAATAATTAAGAAAGAGACTAGGTTCACAGTATCTAGTGAATAACAAAACGTCAGTCACTTAATTTTGTTTTAATGTATGTCGCAGAGGTTTGACTGAATTGAAGCCACAGCCTCAGTGAATTAATTCAGCAGGGAGGGGGAAGAGGAAGAGGAAGAGGACTGAAGCTGCAGGGCTTTAGGCTATGCATGCTGCATCAAGGAAGCAAACATCTTTATTTTTTTAATTCCCAAATAATAATAAGCATATTAGGACTCAAAGAATATCTATGTCATTATCTGTGCCTTTCTGGACTAATGTTTGGATTTCAACTTATTCCCACTGTATATATCATGAGTTGAAGGGAAACATTAAAACTCCTGAAACTGCAATATCATGTTAGTAATGCAAGAAAACAAAGCCGTATGTTATAGAGGAACAAACTGTACTCATCTCCTGCAACTTCATTCTAAACAGTTAGTGAATCAGTAAATCTGTATAATTTTAGAAGAGGAGGTGTCAAATGATGCCCCCGCCAGTATGAGCACACAGAGCCTAAAGCAACAGACTTGAGTTAACAGAGACAGGTGATCACCACCTGTTGGGCAGACTTAGTACTAAAACTGCCAGGAGACCTGAGTGGGACCAAAAGGCCATCTTTTTAACTGTTCTAAGTTTCAATAAGTAAAATGTCAAATTTGTGTTATCTTACAATTAATGTGAGATTTATAAAGAGTCACCTTTTTTATCCTTTATATGTTAACTCATAACATAAATCTTGATTCTTGTTACCTGTAAGATCCAGCCTGCTGCTGCCAAAATTGAAGCAGACAAGGAAATGTCACTCACTTTGAACCAGTCTGTTAGAAAAAAACAAAGTTTTGATATATTATTTGGTTGAATATATAGTTGCAGTAATGAGTTGCCCTTTCCAGCTAAAACTAGCTTCTTTTAGTGTGTTATCATTCATGTATTTTCTTGTATTTTTTTACATTGATTTCTAATCATTGCTCTCTTTGAGGTCCTCTTCCTAGCTAAGAATGGCACTCTAATGAACGAGCGCACATGAACGCATCTTGCTTCAGCAGGTGTTGTGGACTGTACCAAGTGAGACTTAAAGGTGGGGAAAATGAAATGTTTCCCCTTTTGTTTAAAGTTTTTTCAGCTGCTTGGAAGTAGGGGAGCCATTTTCTGTAAGTAGTTTGATCGTTTGATTAATTTTGTTTGTATTTATGGCATTTTGTTTGTAAGTTACATGCAACAACAGGAAGGCAAAGCTCTGAACCAAGTTCCCTGACTGGTATGATCACTTTGGATCTCTGCACCTTCCAGAAGTGCTGGTTTACATACAGAGCAACAGGATTTAAAATCTTTACCCCAACAACGTGCTGCTAAGAACAGATGATAGTGCAACTTGTTGCTTATGGTTTATATCATTGGTTGATACATTTCAAACATCTCTGTAACAGTAACATTTAAATGAAAATGTGCATTTGATCAAAAAGTCATTATAAACTATAAGTATAAACTTTTAATCTCAAATAAATCTGAGCTCACATATTTTATCTTGCAGACACACTGATCTCCATCCAGCCTGAAGGAGAGTCTTTAATACTTTCTGTGACAGATCGAGGCGTGTGGAGGCAAGAGTTGTGGATTCAGTACCTCATCAGCACTGGATGTGAGTTCAAGCTACAAACAAACGGTAAGTCGTTCAAACTTATATCACACTGAGCACATGTGTGTTACGCTTAAGCAGAAGCTGTAAGATTTGAATGTTGGAGCTAGCTTCCAAGCCTAGCAGCTTTGTGTTACATCACTCCTCTTGTTGCTCTGGTTGGTTGCAGTGTCCACAGGCACTTTGGTCCAAACATTTATTAGCACTCCTTTTAAAATGAATAATCACAGAGAAGTCCCAGACTTAAGGTGTTGGGAAGCTTATTATCTCTCCTATGTCAAATACTAACGCTGTTTTTCAGGCCCTCAGAGTGTCGTACAGGCGTTCAAGATACTCTTCAGGGTCAGCATGAGACACACAGGGCTCTTAATGATCTCCAATGTAAAATCTATGGCAATACAAGACACTTGGAGGAACTGCTCTTAGAGATATAGAGAGGCTGTTATTGGCTACTGCAGTGGTGGTGGGAGGTAATAGATGGGCCAAACAACACACTTACTTCACTCAGGAGACAAGTGTTTAAGTACAAAGAAAAGAAAACAGTGAGTTTGTTTCAACAAATCAGACTACTATTACCTTACCAGAACTATGTCAATTTTTAAGATGAAACCTGACCAACCAATCCATTTCACAGCAACCTTGTACTAATGGCAGAAATTCTTCTGTATGAGTCATAACAGACTTCAGCTTGCACCTGTAGAAGTTTCTGTACGGGTGTTACAAAGCTGTAGAATTTGACCACCTTCACTGACTGTGACGTTGTAAGGTTTTATCTACATTTACCTCAGTCATCTGCTATTTGTCGGGCTGAAAGGAAATGTGTGTGGGGCTTTTGCATAGCCTTTCCATCTGTGATGACACTCTTTCAACTAAGATGTGTTTGTGCCAAAAGCACACATTGCTTAAGTGTCACATCAGAGGGACACCTGAGTTTCCTAAGAGCCTCTGTGATCAGTCCAAGTGTCCAGCTGTTTCTCTAATCCCTGTCCATCTGCTTTGGATGGCTGCCCGAAAAAGAAAACTGACCTTAAAAAGTCATTTTTCAACTTCGCCTCAGCTTTGAACATATTTCTAATCTTTACAAATTGTAAAGGAAGTAAACACACCTTCACCTGACCTTTTCCTGCTTACATGAACGAGTCTACCTGAGAGCGCTGATATAACAAAGCTTCAATAATCTCTGAAGGAAGCAAACAGAAGACAGAGGGGTGAGACTTAAAGAAAGTTGTAGATTATATATTTAAAAAACACTGCTATGAAAGATAATTATATGTACTCAGATACTCATGCCTATCTAATTACAATTTTCTTATAATTACTCATCAACCATATTTTTTGTACAAGTTCTTGTTTCAAAGAACAGCAGTGAAGCCTGGTATTATCAAAACACAAAATTGGAAGCTTTGAAAGATTCTGAAGCATCAATGATGAGCAGTTTTCACGAAGTAATGCGGAATGGTTTCTCTCATAAATGAAGTCCTTTACAAATGAGCTGTGAAAAGAAAGGAATCATAAAACTTCAATTTAGTATTTCTTAAACAATAGACTGTTAAATACTCTGCTTTGCTTTTCTTAATTCATTCATGTACCAGCAAATTCATTTGTTTAGCAGACCAAACCGCAGCGTGTTTGTGTGTGTACAGTAAAGTCTCTGATAAGCACCTGGGGTCTGTGAAAACCTTTTCTCCCTACATATGCTGTTGGTTTCCTTCTGTGCAGTCTATTGTATATTTGGAAAGGTATAGTCACAGGGCGCCGACCAAAGGAGTGTCTATGTGAGTCATGAAACTTGTGTCAGTCAGCTGACCCGGGGTACTCTCTGTGGCTGCCTTTAGTTTTGCCCCATGGCAAAGCTCTCTGTGATTGTTCCTTTCTGTACACACTGGCACTGTTGAACAGAGGCACAGCTGACTGCCTATATGGCAACTTTAAACACACCTGCAGAAAACTCAGTCTCTTCTTTGAAAAATGACCCTTTAACAAGACGTACACACAAAGAAATCAAGAGGATAAAGGAGCTTAGACCAGACTGAACATGTTTACAAATCCAGCAGCAGGCAGGTGACCTAGGACACACTTAAACCCAGAGCTTTTCCCGCTCCTGCTATGAGATACAGAGTTGGCTAACTGGATGTGGTGTGAATAATGCCCTTTGGAGTATTGGCATGTAGTGATGCTAATGCTTTATTTTGCATGCCCTTCTCCTTTTTCAAAGATCAGGATTAGACCCAGCATGGATTCAGACAGGTAAAACTGATTTAAAGCACTTCTTGGAAAAAGCTGAAAAACATGAATAAAAAAAGATCCACATGAAAAATGATTCGATAAATTAGCTTGGAAAATACAGACAAAGGCCTTCTCATCTATTTTAGTACAATAGTGCAAGATCTGTTTCACCGCAAATGAAATATGTATACTGTACATACCAGCCACAACACTGCTGTCTGACATGGCAACAATCTAGAGACAGCATCAGGTAACTAGAGAAGACAAATTTGGGAAGAAAAAAATGCACCAGGGCCATTTTAATGTTGATTTTGGCCAAACAAGTGATATGATTTCACAAACACTCCAAAAACTCAAATTAACTGAGTGTACTCTTTAATGGCCCAAATATCTCAACAAAATCATCAGCTCTCTGGATAAGTTCTTTAAATCAAGTATCACATCTTGTTTCAAGAAACTTGACTGGAACAGTTTGGCCGCTTCATTGGCAGCCATTTTTAGTCATTACATTGAATTAAGTCCTTATTGTTGGCCTGTTATATCTCAAAATAAGATTTATTTCTGGACTTGTCAGATCAATGTGGCTTATATTAAGTGTAGTAACATAATTTGACAAGTAATTGGACAAATACCCTTTCTAAGATTGGATTTTTTTGCAGTGTAAACCTGATGAACTTCAAATCCCAGACAAGTCAACTGAGCTTTAATTACAAGGGCAGGTTCTGAATAAGCCTGTCCATGATGAATTACTTCCTCAGACACTTTGTGTAAGGTGAGATGATCATCAGCTTCATTTAGTGACCAAGGAGCTGCAGCAGCATCGACAGGATTCTGACACAGCTTTCATCTAAAAAGCTGTTTCAAGGTTTTACCGCCTCAAAGCACAAAATGACCTTCATTTATGAGCTCAGGGTGGTTAGGTTTGTCAATCAATACCAATGAGGCGCATTACAGTTTTGGCTTACATAACTCGTTTTCCAGTCTTTTAACTAAACTCCTTTACTGTCCTGTGAAGATTTTACTTTTATGTTTGAGTAACAGAAAAGGGAGGATGTTCCTAAATGCCATGAAATGTAAATTTTCCTTTTACAAAATGACTAAAAAGGTTAGGCTTAGCCAGTAATGATCCTTTTTTTTGGGATTAATCAGACGGTTGTGTTCTTGACCGTTTCTTTTGTTCATAAATGGTCAGTAAACTGTAAAATAGAAAACCATAAACAAAGGCAATATTTCATTTTTCCAGAGTTCCATAAACTGCTTGATTCTTTTGGCAAATAATACAAAAAGCAAAAGATGTTTAATTTTCCAAGCAAGAAGAGCATGGAATCATAACATTTCAGAAGCTTGAAGATACAAAGATGTGCTATTTTTGTATGAGAAGTTAGTTTAAATTAATTGTGCAAATATTGTATCAGGCTTGATAGATTTACATCCTGATGTGTATCTGATCTTTAAATGCTGTTTCTGCTGTGTCTGCCAGCCTCTACTTTGTAAAGTATGAAACACTAAAACATGCACTCACACTTTCTTAATGTGCAGAAGGCCCCGCTGCCAGATAGTGCTCTTAGGGTTACAATAAAAGGCTGCTGAGGGTCCAGCTTCAGTAAGAAATGTTCTACAATCAGGCACTCCCTGAGAGCAGTCTGAATATTTAAGTAAACAACAAGGCGCCATTAAAGTTTGGATGAATACCATATTTCACTAATAGCAGACCTTCTCCAAAGACTCCATCTGAAACTAGGCTGCAGCTCAAACACCACTTTGTGAATAATTTACAAAAAACATTTCCAGGCTTTTGTTGGAAATTGTGCACCTCTGTCTTAGATGCTGTAAAAATGCTCATTAGGCCCCTCAGCTGTCCTGAACGTATAACAACTGTCAGCTCTCTCATTAATGGCAACCAGATAAAAATACATCCTACAGTGTCTGTGTCTCTAGGTAACCCTCACTGGTCTAATGCGCAGCAAAACACTGTAATGGTCAACATGTTTCTCTCCCCTGTTTCAAGGCAGTTAACACAAAGGAGAACATACTTCAAATGCCCCTGTGTATGAAGCAGTATAAAGCTGCACAGTGTGAATACATTGTCACATGTGGTAAAGAATTTATCTACATTATTCTGCAAGATTTATGCAACTCAAGGGGTCCTTTCACACCCAAGTACTGATCTGAAAAACTATTAAGTATTGCTTTAATATTTCATTGATGTTGCTCCTTAAAGATTATATAAAAGTTCTGTGTGTTATTAAGCTGCAAGCCCGAAACTTGGCCCTCTGTGTTTTGTACTTTCTAAGTGCTGGTCGCAGCTGTGAGAAGACATTTGCATGCCCTTGCCAGGTCATAAAAAAGCTATTTGTTAGTAAAAATGTCTGGACAGAGAATCTGGCAGAGAGCTGGTAACACACAATAGTTGTTTGTTTCCTATAATAAGGCTGAACATGAGCTACAGTCAAATCCAAGATATCTGGAAACTCAACAAAGCCCTCTTTAAGATTCAATAATTAAAAAAGTCATTATGCAAACACACTTTCAGTGTCATATGGAGAGTTGAAATAAGCAAAGAGACTATTTTAAAGATAACCAAAGATGGGATCTGTGCAGTGTTTAACAATTCCAGTGTTGTAAATGAGGTTATGAAGGAACAAGAAGGAAATGACAGATTAAATATAATAGGTGCTATCAGAAAAATCCTCAGGGATGTCTTTATTTATTTTTTTTAAGTTATATTTTTGTGGCGTTTTTGCCTTTATTGATAGGACAGCTGTAGATAGACAGGAAATGTGGGGAGTAGATTGGGGAAGACATGCAGCAAATAGTCACGCCCGGGAATCGACCTCTGCGAAGAGGACTATAGCCTCTGTATGTGGGGAGCTTAGACAGTTGGGCTACCAGCGCCCCGACCCTCACAGATGCCTGATTAAAACTGTACAATCTACGCGGTATGAACGTGCATTGTGCATTGATGTCAAATACCCAAAAGGTGCAGAAGCGAGCCTATAGACCACTGGCAGTATTACTAACATAGTTTTGTAAGTTCTCATGCCTTGTTAAGAGGCTTCATCAAGATTTCAGAAGCCTTGAATATTTCACTAATTGTCAAATATGTTATTTGTGACCAAATCAGTTTTGTAGTCACAGAAGAAGACTGAGCTGAGCCACATTATTGCTATGGGTATTGTAAATACTGTCTGAATCTTGACCGACTGCATGGGACTTTTTGCATGTGTAGAAAAGACAATTCATTTATGCATACGGCAGGTCTGGACTGGGACCAAAAAATGGCCCTGGCATTTTTGGCCATGGCAGCCCACCATGATTATTTATCCGATATGCGAAGGGCATGAAAATACTTGGATCATTGGGCTTGCTAAAATCAAGGCAAACAAAACAAATTAAAGCAGTCTAGTGAAGAGCATCTGGACGACAGGGTTTGTGGCATCCCGTTGTGGGTGAACTTAAAGAATTCCTGCCTCTTTGTGGAATGAGGGCGGCTTATCTAGTTAGCTAGTCTACAACTGCCTGATCTCCCTATTTCAACAGTCCTGGCTTAACTAAACACAGAGAAAGAGAGAGAGGCAGGAATGTTAATTTCACTAGTGTTATTTCTCTGGTTACCCACCAATGATAAATCATCCATTTCCGCAAAGCAATCTTTCACTATATTACACAATAATAATAACTGTAAGCTGTAACACTTGCAAACTGTGACTTTATGGCAAGCTAAAATAACACTGTAAGTTGGACACCAAGTCTACTCATAGCATTATTTGAAAACAAAGGCTATAAAAGCAATTCTCACACTCACACGACCACACCCACACACGCGCGCATGTGTGTGTGTACGTGATTGGGGTGAATTTCACACAGTTGCAAAGAAACAATTACTATTTGACACTTCTGACTCCTTTTAGCCTCCACTTTGACTGCAGGGTCAAATTGACCCACGAACATTATCTATGCAATAAAAACATGCAGGGGGATGCAAATATGTGAAAGGAACCCATTTTTATTTCATATGTTTGATTAACGCTAATTAAGGCAAGTAGAAGAAGTTTCATATCGAAAAAACACTTTTAAACAATTTATTTTGTACTTTGAAAAGGGTCAATCTGACCCTGAACATAACAGGAGGGTTAAAAGAGCTCCTGACTCAGCAGACCTGATCTGCTCGGGCAGATGGTCCCCTTTTGGTTTCAAGTCCTCTTCTCCATCTTCCATATCCTAGTGTAGTCGATGCTTGAGTCTGAGCCAAAGTTTGGGTTATCATGCTAAAGTCCAAGTCAAGTCATGGGTCCTGATTTTAATGACTCAAGGTAGATTTGAGTCTAATTCCTGGACTCTAGTACTAAAACACCAAATATGCCAAACGTTTTATTCCTTCAAACTTCTTTGTGTCAGCAGTTGTAAGGTGATGACCTTTAGGTTTGGGCCGTTGGTTTCAATGAACCAAGATGTAAAAAAAAAAGTCTCTTGGCAGTAGAAATCCACCAACTGGTAGGATGAAGTATTAGGATCCTTAGCTGCTTGTTATTGTCTCTTTGTCTGCTGTTTTCAGTTGGTAGGCTACTGTGTTTGTGTATCCTCTTTGTACTGTTATTTCATATTAAAAATCATTCAGATTTTTCCCTATACTGTAAAACCATAAAACACATCACCTACTTCCCTTTCACTTCAGACTCAGGTCTAATCAGAAGCATTCTGTTGCTCATGATGATATTGTTAGCAAGACACATAAAAACGGCATAATAATGAAATACATCTGCTTTTGTTTTGGTGGAGATAGAGATTTGAAATTTAAAAATATGCTAACAACCCACAGATCCTGCAGACCTGCACAGCATGGCCCCCCATAATTCAGTAAATTAATCCAGTGGCTTGAAAAACAAACATGCTCTGCAAAAGTCTGAGAGATACACTGGAATATTTTAGCATCTTCCTGTTTTCTTTGTTTATTCCTTACAGTGGGAAACATTTTCAAGTACAGCAGGTGATGCAGACTCAATGCAGATGATTTTACTGCTTTCGGTCTGGTTGGCCTTGTAAGTGTTTTTCAGAAAACTGGACACTCCAATAAGTTTCTGACTGTAGGTGATGTTTTATGGTGAGCAGGTCAGCTGGGATAACTGAATGTTTTTCTGTGTTCACTGTTTAAATGTGGACGGGCATTTGGAGACTTACAGCAACATTGTGAAATTGTCCTGATCAGATGTCAAGATAAAGAAGCAGACTCAGCCATTTCAGATATGATCCTGCTGCAAGACATAGCATCTTTGTACCTTTTAACTTGTTCAGTTTATGAATATATTTCATCAAGAAGTGCGTTTTTTAAATGATATCTCAGTCTCTTTAGACTTTTCTCCTGTCAGGTTTGTTTTTCTTTGTATGTCCTCTGCTGGCTCTTAGGAAGAGGACTGGACGTTGGGACTGCTGTGTGCAGGAAAGTTTGAACTGAGTGACCATGATGTTTATGTATGAACATTATGTAAAAGTCAATTGCCTTACTGTAAGGGCCAAGTTACGTTCAGGCATATTAAAGGTAAATAAATAATCAACAATTTTGGGTTGAAAGTTAAACTTCATATTTGTGATTTCATTTTGTAAGTTAAGTTATAAAATATGTTGAGTCAGCTAAAAGTAAATTGATCTAATTCATGTGGATATTTTGAATTGTTTAAAAGCAGTATGGTATTGTTGTCAGCAGTGAGTTATGTTACTGTCCCTTTAAGAGAGAGAGAGCTCTTTCGTGTGGTCGTAGGGTGAGACTGGGGCAGACAGTTGAGGATCAATCAAGGACCGCGCCACATGGTTTCTTTACCGTCGTAGTATAGTTCTTTGTTTAGGAAAACTTAGCTTTGAAACATCCAGTAAGATTGTTTAACAAAACTGTGGATTAAAGAAATTAGTTTTATCAGTTTTACTTCGGAGTCCTGTGCGAGTTTTTCCTCTTCAAGTGAACACACACGAGTAATTCCAGGGCCCTTTTTGATCTTCAAACCACCACACTTACTATTGAAGACTTTTCAATGTTAAGCAGGTTAAAATAATAATGTTTGTTGTGAGACAATAGGCAGAGATGAGGATGAGGGCGGACAAAGGACATAGAGGGGACACAGCATGAGTTGCTGTTCAGTGGCTGACTGCCACCAGCTGAAGGGTGCTGTCCAATCTAAGTTTACAATGAAGTAGGAAAAAATGTGGTTTAGCTGTGTAATCAAATCCCAAAGGTTGGTGCACATCCTAAAAAATCATAAGCTTATACTGAGATAAAAGCTGAGCCCGTGGACAGTTTGTGTTGTTCAGCTCGGCAGATATGGAAATGATTCTGGTCAGAGAATCAGGACAAGAGAGGGGATTCACAGTACAAGGGTTTATTTATGAACAAGGCTTACAGACAATGTCAACTTCCGAAAGGGAGCGCATGTTATCCGGGTTTTTATTAGTGAAGACTCGACAGGGGAAATATAGAATATGTGGCATAATGTACCAGGACATCAACACAGAAGACGGTAGACTATACTGTACTTTTCAAGGTCTATTAAGGTGAAACTTAGTACAAAACAAACACAACAAATCTTTGATGAGTAGCACACCACTAGGTCAAACGTAACTTAAAAGAAACACTTTTTTTAAACTCACATAAGTAAGGTCCAGTGATTACAAACAAAGTGAACAACCATACTTTTCATGTTTAAACCTTGAAATAAGAAGACTAACGCCCTGTGTCTACTGACAGCATTTTTGGCACTGACATTGCCCACGACCTCAGTTTTAGAGTGCTTCTCATCTGCTCTAGTGTTGCTAAGTCAAGAAGGCTGTCTCATGGAACTTTTGCTTCCCTTGATAATGACTGTTGGTTGGTTTTAGATAGCTCTGTAAGCTATAACAATTTGCTTTTGATTAGTCATTTAGGGAGAAGTGACATTGACGATGTGTGCCGGTATTCCAAAAGTGGAACTACATTCAACTGAGAGCGCAGCATCAAAAACAGCTACATGTGTGTTTTTGCACATAGGACACTAAGCGCTGAAATCACTGAACTGCATTGGTTTTGTAAAAATATAGGCACTGCTGGTGCAGAGAATGCTGTTAGTAGATGCATGCCCTTAAATGCAGTTCACGCTTGGTTGTAAAATCAGCATTAAGTTTAATGTCAATGACACATGAAATGTTTTTGAGACTAATGGAAGACAGCAGTTTGAGGGCACTAATAAAATATCTCTGACAGTGTCTATAAAAATGAGAATATCCCTTTTACTTAAATAAATGTATCTTCCATTTGTCTTGTTCTTCTTTTCTGCTCTTTTAGTATGGTCTGTAATGGCACCATTATATAATACATTATAGCGTATGACTGTTAACGGCCTCCTCTGTGATAGAAATAACCTGTCAAATTATCACCTATGTGATTATTATTTGACTACTAATTGTGTACACTACAATACCTTGTTATATGTGCAGTAAATACTTGATGAAAAGGACATAATATAATGCTGATAATTGAAATATCACCTGCAAAATACACCATCTGTTAAAAGATCTGGTGTTTCTGTTTAGTGACTTATAAATCCTGTCACCACTACAGGAAAGCAAGAAAAGATTTCCCTTTTATATACTTTGCAAACACTTAAAGGGCAGATTAGCAAAGAGATAACATGTTTTTGTTGTTGTCCAAAGGGCAGAAAAACAATGCAGAAATAAAGTTGGTCTCAGGTCTGAAAGCTTGAGTTTGTAAAAATTTGTGGTCTTGGTTGAAAGAAATATAAAATAAACTTTTGTTTGTTGGTTATATAATATGTTCAATGGTTTCTGATGTTATAGTTTGAAGTCTGACCCTCAGCCTCCACTGTAACCTCTCTCCTTCAAGGTTTCGTTGTGGTAAATTAACATAACACTTACATACATCGTTACTTCTCATAAAGAGCAATTATTTTTTAACACAGCCATGAGAGAATGTTCATCTGGAAAACATACATTTCACCAGCTATTAACTAATGACTGCTGGATTATTTGACGACTTTTACAGTTCTGCAGACAGCAGCATTTAAAAAAAGATCCCTGCTGGAACACATGTTAATGAGTGTTTATTGTGCTGAATTATCCTCATTTGCTGTATATCACTTTAGCATTAACAAAGCAACACAACCCTGGCAGCTTATTTATCCTGGCAGCCCCTCTCACTCTGAGGGAGGAATATTATTATGGACACATCCCAGCTCTTATTTGTTAAGGGTTTAAATTCAAATTAAATCTTTATTTCCATAGTGAATGTATGGAGGCAATTAATTACAAGGAGATAAGATTTGCTCTTTAAAATGTGTAATGTTAACTGAAGTAATACTCATAGTTTTAAGGTGTTAGTCGTAATGATATGTGAATGAGATTCATCTGTATTGATTCACAATGCTTTCAGCTCATTAACAAACAAGGAGCCTGAACAAACAGCAGGAAGTAAAATCAGAAGGGGACCAAGCGCTACATAGTGATGGTGCTTTGAAAAACCCAGACACACTTAAATCTGTCTGTTTTTAGATGAGATTGGAGTCCATTATTTCAGTAACAGACATCTTTAAAAAATAAAAAAGAAGTAAAGAGAGGAAAAAACAAGAAAAAAAGTTTCAGTGTCATCGCTTTATCATCATCTCTGCGACTATTGTTAGTACCAGTGGACAGTACAAACCAAGAGCTCCCCATAGAGGGACGCAGACAATTTTAGAGCTCCCCCTGGTGACTGGCTGCAGTATAGGCCATAAAGCCTGCCTCCTTCTTTATAACAGATGGAACATGGGTTAAACTTGAAAATTATAATACACATCAAATACTTTTTTCTTAAACATGCTTTCTGTCATAACAGTTAGGTCTTATCATGCTAATTTATGAGGAGCTAAGTTGATTTAGTTACTTGATGTTAAGGTATGTGAAGTTATGACCGACAGCTTCTGCACCAAATCAGTAGGTACAGGCCTACAGTTCTGCTTATAGCAGATTTATTTCAAGACAACAGAAGCTGTTCATTTTCCTTGATTTTGCCAGCCCTGTTTGCTGCTTTCATCTGACATTAGTAAATAATTGATAGTGATATATTTGTGCCATTTGTTGTGTACTTTTCTCAACAATGTGGTCAGTTTTAGTAACTTTGTGTTGTCTAGGTTCATACTAATATAAGAAAGCTGCTTACACTGCTGCATATAACATATCAGCATACAATATTTGTTGTAGAAGAACTGTTTCCTGACAACAGACCAGAATTGTTGATCTAAGACTCAGAGTGTGTGTCTGTTTGCTGTCTCTTTAAACTGTATGTCACATCGCAGGAGTGTTTGAATCCAACCTACAGCAAAGGCACATCCTGTCCTTGCCAAGAGCAAGCTGCTTCAAATGAACAATACCCTTACATTTCAGTGTCTCCTCTGACGTGTTCATCCTCATTTACTTGACTTCAGGAAAATAAGCTCTCACATTTTGCTTTGGAGAAAGAGCAGCCAGGCATCCAGACGCAGAATGGTGAGAGGACAAGAGGGCATGTTTTGACCTGTAACACTAGAGGGATAATTACAATTAGGTTGTATGTTTCATCAGAGAGATGTCCACAGGTACCAGACTAGGTCAGGACCTTAAACCTTCTGGGTCATAACCTCTCTGAGTGTAATTTCAATGAACAAATATGAAGATGGATGCTGAATCTGTGGGTGGATGACTAAATAGAAACCAGATACACTCAATATTTAAAGTCTCAGTACTTCTGATCAACCAAGTTAGAGAATGTTTTGGTTAAAAGTAGGAAAACTATCCATGTGGAGAGCTTAAGACACAGAATCAATGGTCTGAATTCATCCCAGAACCCATCAGCCATTCAGCGTTTTATTATTTTCTCATTTATTCTTCATATACAGATCTTTGACGCAGATACAAATCCAGTTGTAGATGTCTCTAAACTCCAACTCCATTTTCACATCTCATGTTGCTATTCAAGCTTTTAACAATGACTGGTGGACAGAAGAGGAAGTCTTCGCCCAGATATCCCTTATTAGTTATTCCACTTTCCACAGGCTACCCCACAGGCCGTGTAATACTGGCCGTGACCCCCAAAGGCGAAATCATCGTCAGATGAGAGCCAATGAGTTCTAAGATTGCCTCTGGTAAAATGTTAAATATTTGAATATGAGTTTTTCACACTAGCTGGGAAATATCAGGCTTTTTGCATCTGGGATGAAGTTAAATTGAGATTTCTGAAGCACAGTTTTCAGTGTGTCTCGGGTGACTAGACATGTTAAACTTTGGAAACAACTGTCATGGAAAGTCACAAAGAAACAGTGTGTTTGGAGTTAAAAGGGTTAACCTCATAATCCTACGACAGCTCACTCTCACTTGTTAAGCTTGTTCTACAGAGAGGGAGCCTACAGAGCCTCTGAGGCTTCATACAGAGGGGTCAGGTGGAGGACTTCTCCCTCTTCCATAAATCTACAGTAGCCCTGAAGGACAAAACAAGTCAAAACTGACAAAAACACAAAAGCATTTCACAAAACAACAAAGCTGTCATGTTTTGTGAAATATTGCTGAGTTGAGTGAAATGGTTTTTTTTTTTTAACTGAGCTCCATCTCATGGTGATGGCTGAGCTTTTAGAGGATGACACCGGGTGTTGACTGGCTTAAGTCTTCTCAGAGTGGTATGACATGACATACTGTAACATGAATCAGAAATTTACCATATCTCAGTCAGCAGTTGTATGTTTGATAATATGGCAATGATGAAACATGTTTGAGGACCAAATATCTGGCATAGTGTCTGTTTTCATCCATTTCGCATTAAGTAATTTAAAAAATCAGTCATGAGCAATTCCGCACATATGTTAGGAAAATGCTGCCACCATCGTCATCATATTTAATCTATGCATCTTTAAGAAGATACAACTGTTAATAAAATACAGCACAGTATTGTGGCTAAACTACTATTCTCTATTAAATGATTAATAATACCTTGGAACAATGTTTGCATTAACTTGACATTTTCCCCATTCCTTCACAGCAGACGTATTCTGCAGACTTGTGTTTGCTATTTTTAACCATCTCTGCTTCTCACCTGTGTTCATAAGCAGCACTGAGATCTTTTCACTGAGGATGTATTCATTTCTTGACCTCACAGGAACAGTCAGTAATTGCAAGTGACTCTTAGTAGCAGCTCGAGGCAAAAATGAATATAAATCATCTCATGTTTCCAGTAAAAGCCAGATAAAGCCCTCTCCTGAACCAAAATAAGAAACATGGATTGTAAAAAGTAATTTTCTGACCCAGCTCAATGTCACAGCGTGTCTACAGAGGAGCCCAAATACTCATTTATTTTGTTGGCTATTTTTCATGGTTATATTCCAGTATATTTATTTGGGATGTCTTGTATTAATTTAAGAAGAAGTGGCAGGTTTCTTTCTCAACATGATTTTTTAAAAGGTTTTCCAACTTGTTTAACTCGACTACAGCTGCAAAGGTGAACCAAATGATCCATCAGTTCAAATGTTTGAGCACAGGAAGATCTCAGGATAGGAAGAAAACTACAATTTTAACAAGTTTATAATTTTAAGATCGCCAAACTTAGAAAAAATAGTCTACATGGAGTTATTAAGCACAAGTGTGTTTTTTTGTATAAGACTAAATTGGTTTGATTAAGCCATGAGAAATCAATTCCAACACAAACTCATTTTGCACAATCTTTGAGTATTTCAGCAAAGCATCATAACCAAGTTGCTTCAAACATTTCTGATCCCTTCTTTTAAACTGGAGACCTACATGTCCTAAAACACTGTCTTCAGCTGGAGAAATATTTGACACACACCTGGTGTTCTGTACAGACAGTATGTAGGACATGCATCAAAGCAGAGCTCCAAACTTTTTTGCTTTTACTTGCCAGCATCATTAAAATGTTCTCTGAAAGTCTTCCTCTATGGGCCCAGAGGGTTTGAAAAGTGAACTTTGTTTTAAACTTCCTGCATATACATTACAAATTTATCGTATCGATGAATAACCTGTGTGGACATGAACTGTAATTCAGTCCTTACATTAGTTAATTTGTTATTTGAAATCGCTTTAGTCCTTTGAATTAAACAGAAAATAGAGCATGTATTATTTCCTGAAATGGGATAACAGATTGCTATTGTGTGGGGGACTGTTACCACCTGCTCTCAGGTGTTGCTGAAAACAATGACAGCCTTTCTGCCAATGAGAAAGAATTGTACTAATGAGCCAGCTCATAGTAATGGAAATGGTTTTCCATTTTTCATGGTCTCTGAAACTAAAAAGTACATGCCAGTCTTCAATGACGTCTTCTCAGAAGGCCCCTCTCATTCACATTTTTATGTTTGAACTTCTCTTGGAGAGAGGTTGCAGTAGTATAATCAAGATATAAAGCTTTATGCAGAAACTTTCAATCCAGTATGTACTTGGAGTTAGATATTTGATGATCAGAAGATGCAGACTCAATGAATCATAGTCAGAGGTCAGAATCAGCATCAAGTTCACGTGCCATGTCAGTTTTTTCCCATAGGATGAACAATAAACACAGAAGTAAAAATTCCCTCTGTGACCCAGGATTGGATGTGCAGAATAGATAAAGGATGGATAGATATAAGGAACATTGGATCATTATATTAGTGACCACATATGTAGAATCTGTTCATACAAAACGTTGATCATGAAGGAGGGTCAGACACTCTATCATATTACTTGGAAAAGAGACAACCAGAACACCTCCCCCTTTTGCATTCATCTTGCACGACAAACAATGTTTATTTGTTTTGTTTTGTTTCAGGAATGATTTTATAAAGTTGAGTCAGTCGCCCTGAAATAACAAAGGCTTTTATTCAAATGACCATCTGAGGGCCTCAGATCTTTTGAAGTTAGTACAAAAGTAGCATTGAGAGCTGTACATGAAAGGCAATAGCAAAAGCAATTTATTTATAGAGCACATTTTATTACAGGTAAGCTCAATGCTCTTTACATCGTGGATAAAAATATAGAAAAACAAACAGTTTGTTAAAGTGCTGAATAACATTAAAATCATTACAGCATATATCACACACACCACATAGCAATCAAATATAAAATGCGTAAGGAGAATAATAATCATGAAAAGCATTGCTGCTCATGTAGTCAAACACGAGTCATCAGATTTCACACTAACAGAGTAACTGTTCATCTGTTTTTTGTGAACAGTCTTTGAATGTAACCACAGAGACACAATCAAACATATTCCAGATGCTCTTGCTTTACTGAGTCATGGTGCTGATACTGTCTCTTTGAACTGGTTAAAACTTGTTACAGGATTGTTACAGAACAAACAAAGGACTTGAACAACATAAATACGTCAAACAGAATCCGTAGCATTCAGTAACAAGACATTGAATGGCTGGTCAAACAATCCCTAATCCCGTTTATATGATCTTCCATGCTTTTAAACCATCTGTTCTGTGGTGATAATTAAGGTTTCCTTCTGCCTGATTTTTAAAACACACACACACACACACACACACACACACACACACACACACACACACACACACACACACACACACACACACACACACACACACACACACACACACACACACACACACCACACACACACACACACACACACACACACACACACACAGAAGAATGCTTCTGTGTTTGGAGGTGAAGTACAGTACAATCAGCCACAAGCTGTCTGTAAATCAGCAGAATTCATGAACAGCCTTGATTGTTTTGGCTCATAAAATGAAATCCTATAATGATGTATTGTTGACTGTAACAACAGAAAGGCAACTGTAAATACCCCCCCCCCCCCCCCCCACAAACACACACACACACACACACACACACACACACACACACACACACACACACACACACACACACACACACACACACACACACATATGAATCTCCTTGTTCCTGCCACCCCCTATGACACCATTTTGTTTTTGACAATAATTGGATGACAATGCGACACAGATGGTCTTTACTTGGCACAAATGTGTGCTGGTAATTTGACGGCCTCTTGTTAAGGTTGATTAGTGTCTGGTTATAATAATAATAATAAGGATGGGTTTACTTCTTATGAAGGACACATGACAATAAGAATCAAACATCAAACACGGAATCATCTTCAACAAAGCTTTTAACTGTTTTAATAATTCAGGTCATTTAGTTAGGAAAAAGGGAGTGATTTGCTGATTCTCTTTCATTCTGAGTACTTTTAAGTAGTTCTGACAATACAAAAGAATAGTTTTTTAAGTTGTATTATTTATTTATTTTCACTCACAATTAAGACAGCACTCATTACTCAGAAATAATACAAAATTAGATAAATGTAATACCAAATGTAAGGAAATGTATCATTTAAAATATGTGCAGTAGCAACTAAGGGTTAATAATACTGAATATAGAGATAGATATAGACATACACATAAAATATGATTGTGTGTGTAAGCTTTAAAAAACTGAGGCCCATCCAGATAATCCCGGCCCCCCCACATTAATTACGTTCTATATCTGCTGCTGTCCACAGGGACAATACCCGACAGATATTGTAAAAATGAAAATAGTGAGGTCCTTGTGGACTTTAAGACGCAAACAAAAGATTCACACCATCCTGCTGGGGCCCCTCGTTGCATTTCCCTCCTCCTCCCTTTCCTCTCTCATTTCCTGACTATATATTAAAACATAAATAAATAAAAGTACCATCAATAGCAGCTGTACTTCCTTCAGGGCAGAATTCAGTGGTAATCATGGAGCCTTTTCAGCACAGGGTCACCACATTGTGACCCTCTGACAATAGAAAAACCTTTGGTGCACATGAAATCCCTCTCTTCATAGAAGTTGCTTTCTGTTTGATTTGAAATGTGTGTTTGCTTTTTAGTTGCACAACCACAACACACCCATAAACCAAGTTAACGAAACCTGAAAGAAAACATCTCTGTGTGAAAACAGGTGAAAGTGAAAGCTGCCGTTCTTTGTCGGTTTTACTGATTTCATTCACTCCAGTCAAGCAGGGGGGATGAAAACAGAGGTGGGCAGCTGATAGAAAATGTGTTTACAAGTGAAAATCATGAAATGGCTTTTGAATAATGTGGCGCAGTGGGAAAAGTTTGTGCTGTAAAGGTACAGTATTTATGTGACTCTTGATTTTCCATTTTATTTATTATAACTGTGTTTCTAACAGCAGCACTGTATTTAGTATCTGCATTGTCTGTCTGCTTGTTATAAATCATATCCTCTCAGTTTTTCTCTTTGCAAAATATGAAATTAGAGTTTAGCCCTTATCTTTTTTCCCCCAAGAAATAAATCTAGTCCTGTCTCTGTATTTTGAAGTCAATGTGCCACTCGGCAAAGAAACTGCTTTCCCTACATAGCTGCTCGTCCCACACAGGGGTTTTGTCAAATCAGAATCAAGTGTTTAACACAGCCTGGTAATAAACAGTATTATGTTTTTCACACTGAATGACATTGAATGCAGTAGTTGAAATTATTAAAATCACCATCTTGCCTTTCCTTGAATACATGATTGTTTCTATCTTCTAAATAAGTTTGCATGCTTACTCTTCACAAAGATGAATGAAACGATAGCACAGAAAACATGAGCATATATATACATATCAGACCTTTTTTTGCAGCCATATGGGGCTTTCTCCTCTTTAATGTCCTGATTTATTCTACTGAAGCACCAGTCTGATACATGTGATAGTAAGTGTGTGATACTGGCAGTGTTAAACAGATTAGCTATCAGCCAAGATGTGACCTATTCACAATGATACAGCTCTTTTTATACAATCCAATGTGTCAGCTATCACTCAGTCACTTGGGGCAGCTTACCCAGCTTTTCATGCCACACTTATCTCAGGCTTCATGTTTCCATACAAAAAATATGTCCAAGTAGTTTCAGAGAGAGGGAGTGACATTCAAAATTTAGGAGAGGAAAAACTTCTGGATTGGTGCTCAGTTTCTTGAGATGCCTTGGGTCGGGGTACAGGTATCAGGAGAAAAAAACATTTGATTGCTGGATCCGTGCAATATACCTGCTCTGAAGTCTCAAGACTCTGCTGAACTGTTGCCCTCTGCCTTTCGCCTTTTCAGACAGTTCAATCCACCATCATTGTGAGTACACTATCAGCAGCCTACCAGCTTTTCCTTGTTATTTTTAAAGTCATTTTTAAAGTCATATGGATCCCATCTGCCCCTATATCGTAAAAACACAATAGATCTATAATTTGTTTGAAGCTCAATTTAGATTCTAGAACTGAAATGAAAGTCTCCATTATGAACTGGGAAAGTGTGCAGTGTTCGCAGCGGTCTAAATGGAAGGAGAAAATGTCAACCAGCAGGGAGCCTGACTATCATAGAGTGTGAATGAGAAGGCTGTTCAGAGGCAACGGATCGTCTTTGAGTTCTTCTTCACTGCTTAATGGGCATCCTGCGACAATGTGTTTTTCAGTTAGCTGAAATGAGATTCAGTGTTGGACTCTCTCAGCACATGGATGTGTGATACACAGCATGTCTCCACTTTGCACAAACGACCCAAGTCGCTGCAATCAGACAAATTCCTCAGACCTCAGATTTGCACCTGTTCTTTAGCGCAGATGCGAATGTACCCATCAGTCAGGCTGAGACAGCCATGGTCATTTCAGCAGGACATTAAATGAAACACCTTTTTATACATTCACCTCTGTATTTGTGTGATTGTCTGTTAATGACATCATGAAGACTTTGACATGAGCTAGTTTTTCTGAGAACAAAAACACAGCTTTACTATCCTGCTAGCTGAGATAATTAAACATTTTTCAGACCATTTACACTTGTCGTTTCAGATTCAAGACACATTACCTGTCATTTATATTTTCCCTTTTGGCTCTCACATCAAAAAAACCCACAAACATAAAAAGCATAGATATAAAGTCACAAAGCACAAGAATATAAACTCAATGTATTCTCTCACTGGTACCAAGTACAACGTACAGCCTGAATACCAAAATGAGAAACGTGTAATGGTTGCCCCTTTTCAGATATGAAGATTTTGTGTTTCATTGTAGGATGTCTTCATTATGTTCTCTGTTGTTGCAAAACAACTGACATTAGAGTCAGATTTTTAGGGGGTGAAAATGCCCAAAGAAATCTCAATCAAGTCATCGATCAAGGGGCAAAAGTTGCCCCAACATTTAAGCTAGCTTTGTGATGCAGAGGTAACCCAACGCAGTCTTGGACTGTTAATTTAGGTAATCTTTATATTTTGAGGCAGTAAAATATAGAAAAACACTCATCTCTTTGGCTCCTGAAAATGGACTGGCTGACCCAAAAGCTGTCCAGAATCCTACACCATGGTTGGCTATCTGCTCTGTCCAAGGCAGGATTTTTGTCCAAACATTTCATGGGTTGTGTTTAGGGCTGAACGATTGATCGAATTCAAACCGACATTGCGATGTAATAGAATGCAATTTTAAAATTGCAAAGGCTGCAATTAAAAGAGAAAAAAAAAGTTTCATGTACACAGACGCAACCTAACGTGACATGCATGCAGTAGGTGGCCGTAATGCAGCTTTCAACTGGTTTGCTGACAGCCAAAAATCTCAGAAAAACGAGACAAGTGCGAGAGGGGGATGAAGAAAAACAACTTCAGCCACGCTAAGATTTGATTTGTTGTTTTGCTTATTGAAATCTTTAAAAATTACCTCAGCAGAAGAACCGATCATATTGAGGTGTACAAAATAATCAACACGGTGAATATCAACATGTTGAGCAGGCTTATAAATAATCTCCGCAGACTCAGAGTCAGTGAAGACCCAGACAACATGTGGATTTACTGTAACAGGGCAACTGAACAGAATCATATTTAAGACTCACAGTGTCCAGTTTTCTGTCTACTGGTTCTTATTGGGAGAAATGAGCATGTTTACGTGGTCAGGTGTCAGCCGGGAGTGCAACCGGGTCATCAGTCCAACAGCGGAGAAAAAAAGAGACCTGTCACTCATCCGTGGCTGCCAGCTGATTCACATCGAATCATGCTTTAACTTAAAACGCTTGTTTGGCAGAATGCTGTTAAGTTGTTGTGGTGAACACTTATAAGACTCTAAGTCAAAGTATTTAGTAAGTTTACAACTGTAATTCAAGTAGATAAATAAACAAACTTTCATATTAATGCATGCTTCATTTGCCTTTATCTTAACAGAAGTCTAGCCCATGAGAAAGAACAGTTTTGTGTATAATAAATCTGATATTGTTTATTATAATACAGACTGATTTATTGCTTGTGTTTGTTGAAAAATACATGAGGAGGACCTTGGAAAAATAATTGCATATTAAATCGCAATCGCAATATTAAGGAAAAAAATCGCAATTAAATTATTTTCCAAAATCGTTCAGCCGTAGTTATGTTGCAACAAGCCTCTATAAGCTTTTTTCAGTAAATCCCTTTTTATTTAATATTAAATTGTAACTTCGGACATCCATCTTTTTGGTACTTGTCGAATGAAGCATGGAAGATATATTTGTTGCCACTTTGTTGTTTTATTTTCTTAAAGGTGCAGTGTGGAGATATGAGAATATTTAGCGATATCTAGCGGTCAGATTCTAGATTGAAACACTCCTTTGTTCATTTTTTATTTTAGTATCCCCTTAATGATTATGTAAAGGTAATGAATTTTTGTGGTTTAATGCGTTCCATTATTTTCATTGACCAGTTAAGTCATGTGGCACAGTTTAGTCACATGATCGAGTCTGTCAGGAGACGCTGAAGCTAATACCACATGGTCAGCAGACAGCTCCAGCCACCTCATTCGTTCCTCCTTTTGATGTGCCTTGGAAAGCTTCGCTTATAAGTTTATTTGCATTGTCAGTTTATATTGTTACTTTAATATTCGTACGTCAAAACTGTTACTTGTTTTTACTTGTTTCTGTTTTCACTCTTTTTGTATAATGTCAGTTTTACAACATTGAATATCTTCACAAGAATGCTGACAACAGTAAATGACATTGAACTTTACTTCAGCCTCTGAATTTCTCTTCATTCATCTGTAAGCTATCTGTTGACTTGTGTACAGACGCACATTGGGGACGGAATATCATGACACTCATGCAAAAAATCAGGTTTGCCCCATGTTTGCCACCCCACTCAAAGAAGTGTGGACATCCAGCTACCCACCACACTGCAGCATTATCAATTTATTTATTGTGAGAAGGATTGATGCCAGAGTCTCTAAAAGGTCTTAGAATGAAGTGTTTGCAAACAGTGTCAGCATGGTGCCCGAATGTTAGCTTACTAAAAAAATTAGGTTACAGCAAACAATACGGGCCATGCCAATTGTTGGCTAGAAGGAATAATCATTGTGGCAATCAGTGTAGTTCACTGACATTACTGGGCTCATTGCACCAACTGATGTCAGATTTGAAGTCCCAAATCTACAAATCAATGATGCAGTTCCAGAAACTGAGTCTATAATTGTATTTCATTCAGCCCAAAATGTCACCTGGGAGAAATCTGGGGAAAATGAACATTTTAACTGCAGTTATTTCCAGAACAATAATGAAAGAATATTACATTCATTCAGGATCCCTTTGCAGTACTTATAGTGTTTCTAAAGAGGATGTTTAAGATGGGTAATAAAGCAGGGCATTTGGAAATTAAGGAGGAAATTTTTACTTTATCTTTATAGATGAAGAAAGACTTTTAAGAGCTAATTAAAGTCAGACGTAGATCTGTCTCCTGTGTCCTCTCACGTGGAAAATGGCAGTTTTTATATTCACATAAAATGATTATAGCATCAAGTTTGTTTTTATGCATTTTAATCTGAGCTCATTCAACATTAACAACAGCAAATCATTGCATTATTTAATATTTTGTAAAGTGCTGTGGTAATTTCGTAGATGTCCAAAATGTTTAAATCACAGAGGCAAAATTTGCCTCTAGATATGCTTTTTTAATTTCCTCCACTTTAAGACGTGACTTGGGGTCTTTGAAAATGTGATAAGGATTTAAATTTTACTTTTTTTCTGATGTTTAATAGGCCAGTAATAAAATCATAAGGTTTCTGAAAACATCTGAATATTCCACAGAAACAGAATGTCTGCCTCACTGATCACTGATCATCCACATGAACCCTTCATGTACCTGGAGGTCCTGTGCGTCTCATTACTGCTGCATCTTGAACACAGAAAACACTTGAGCCAGAATCATCATGGAGAGAATCCTTAATGTAGATGGACTATCTTTTTATGTTTCAAGTATCCTGTCTTAGATCTTGTGTGCATGCAATCTAATTTGTCAAGGTTGTTTGATTCCCAAAAGAAGCGTGGACTTCCTTCACAGCACACAAAATCAAAGTGTTGGTTAAAACTTTTGGCGAGAGGATTATCCAAATCAGGGCCCAAGTCTTCAGCCACTTGTGTTCCAGCTAACCCCTTGTTTGTATCTCACTGTTTATGCTACTTGTCTGTTTGACATGAAATGATGCACAGGCATAAAACAACGTCCAATTTTGAGTCAAAAGCCTCAACAACAAAAGCACCTAATTACCCAAACTAAACCATGTCTCCGACCCTGTTTACTTCTCATCTGTTTCATTTCGGCCAATTGCAGCAGTTTTGGCCTGGAGCATCTTACATAAACATTTATGACATTAAAACATGAATTCTCCCAACAACACAACTTAAAACAAGATCAATCGTGGGGATTTATATCATCTAGTTGATTTTCAAAAGAGAAAAAAGAAGGACAAGTACGTTCAAAGTCAGATCCAACTCAAAGGCACTTGTGTTTACAGGTGCTCCTAAATTACTCAAATCCATAAAGAATGGAGGTGTCTGAAATAGTGTTAGGATTATTTTCTCCTTCTCCCTTTTAAGACTTCAGCTTTGTTGTAAAGTAATTGATATGCTAATTTCACTGAAAACCTAGGCTACAAACAAATAAGATTGCCATGCACTAGAGGAGGTGGTTTTGGAGGTTCATTACCATCAACAACAAATTAATAAGATCCCTCTATCCTTTCACTGTCAAGGCAGAAACGGATGCAAACATATATTTGTTCATCTAAGCAAGTTGTTTTGGTTTTCCAGCCTGTTTCTTCACTGGTTCAATTCAACACCTCTCACAGGAAAGCCTTTAAACCTGCTGTAAAAAACATGGCTGAGTTTCAGTGGTGTCATCCATTGCTTTCAAAGGCAGAGTTTTGAGGCCCATCGATGGTGGTTTGCCTTATTGGAAATGCTGACTCAACCTAACTTTTATTCAACTTAGAAAGAGGCAAAGAGGCGGATCTGATGCTGGGCTTTAGCTTCCTGGCAAACAGCAACAGTGTTCCTTCCTGAAAACAAACATTCATCCCTCTGTACGGTGTGATCAAATAGAGAAATGGTCTACCCAGATGTAAACCATATTTTGTACCACGTTGTAAACATGTTAGTTTCTAGGCATGTTAACATGGGTGTTAATGGGGTCTCCTAGGCCTTGGGGGCGAGCTTCAAGTGGATAATTAAATAACTGCAATTATAAGCGCTTCATATTTGAAAGGTACAGTGTAGTATTTATCAGAATTTAGCAACAGACTAGGTACAATTATTCATACATATGTCTAAGTAAGTGTGTAATAACCTGGGCAGAAAACTCATCTTGTTAACTTTGAGTGGGCCTTTTATATCTACATAAGGAGTGGGTCCTCTTCCACAGAGGCCATCATCTTGCACTGTCTTGTTTCTACAGTAGCACAGACTAGACAAACTAGTAAGGGGCATATGGATGTTTTCTTTTCAGTGACTTGACGCCAAAAAAATACCTGTTGGAAGACAGAGAAGAAAAAGAGAGCAGTTGTTGTGCACAACATAACTTGTATGCATTGAGAGAAGGTTTTGATTGTACAAACTTGAAAAATTGAAGATCCTACTCAGCGTTCACTCAGCAGCTTCTTTATCCCCAAAGGCCACTGTCACTTTTGTTATTTCACCAACAGGAGGGGTGAGCAAGGGAGCATTTCACTCTAAAATCTGACCGCTAGATATCGCTAAAACATCCCATTTCTTCACTGTACGATACCTTAGGTTGCCACTTGTTGTATGCTGTTTTTCTCGCTTCTAACAAAAGATTAAGTTTGACAATATTATAAAGGTGGTGGATCGTTTAGTAGCACAAAAGCCAAATATCCTCCACAATAGTTGGTAGTTACCAAAAGTTGAAAAGGTAGCGACTGTTTCCTACTTTGCAGAGTAACTTTGGTAAATTGATACCAGGTCAGTGTTGTATTCACTCCTGACCCCATTTGGTTGAAGTAATCAATTAGTACAAGTTTAAGAATTTTTAACACATCTCCTTTACAGAGTACAACCTTCCAAGGTCACTATTTTTTGTAATAAATATTGGTGACAAACAAGATCAATGCTTGCATGTCATACATCACTGTCTGCCAAATCTCAGAGAAGTAAGCATGACTGAACTGTTGTCATTTGTGTGAAGTCGAAAACTCTGTAGCTGTATCCTGTATTGACAGGAACCTTTCTACCTCCAAACCTTGACTTTTGTTTTTTAACTTTCACTGAAACATTTCTGCTGAGAGTAATTTCATTTCCTTAAAGAAATGCTGATTCCTGAGATCAAACAGAATACCAAAGAAATGTCTCACACTGGTAGGAGAGACAGCCGAGTTTGATAAATTGATCTTAATGAAACCAGCACGCAATTACAGAGTATCGAAATACATCAGTGCTTTCTAACTCAAGACACGGTTGCACTTACACCAAAGAGCAGTGGGGATGCATTATGTTCAGCCTCAGCCACAGTAAAATCATTAATGTGTCAAAGAGCAAGTTGATTCATCGGTAAAGTGACAATGTTGTTTGGTGCAGCAGCAGTGAAGTTCTGATAGAGGTTAATGTGCAGGGAAATGTCAGACGAATGTAATGAAACTGAGGCTGCTAAAGGAGAGGGCCCCAATATTTGCACTGCACACTGTGATAATTATCTGCTTGTGCTGGCAGAAGCAGCGCGGTGTACTGCAATCAGACGTGAGATCAAACCAAATAAGACGGTGACAAAAAAAAAGCAATGTCTGGTTTCTTGTAGAAATAACAAACACTTGGTAAAAAGAGACGACATGCTTCTCTTACTGTCACTCAGAATGGAAAACCCAAACATGTCTTTACTGTATTGCTTTAAAAGAGGCCAAGGACAACAGTCAACGGCAAAACAAGCCCTCAGCAATAAACCAATAGGTATGAAAGCCTCATCTGACTTATCATGTTATTATCGAAGGAGCCTTGGAGTAGAGTTTGCTCCATAATGAGGCCAGGCAGGACTAGTTGGTGTAGAGTAGCTTGAGGGAGAAGTGTTTGTTTCCAGTGTAGAATCGTGTGCCTGTTTAATGGCTACAAACCTAAGAGTAATGAAATCGGTCTGTAAAAGCCAAACAGTTACAGCAGAGGCAGAGGAAGGGTATGTCCTCCCATGATCCTCCACAGCAGCAGCACCAGTAAGTTGTGATGAGTGAAACTGGATTGTTAATAGCAGGTGCTGATGAGTTTTAGCCCACAAAAAAAAAAAAAATAATATTAATACAATCAAAACAATATATTTTCAGTTCTAGATATATAACCCCAATGAACTTTACTTTATACACAACACAGGCACAAGTGCAAATGCATTCAAACATTTGCCAGTGTCATATCTGATAAGTTTTGCTCTGCAGAGGGACTGTTTCAATGGATATAATATCCATCCATGCAATATAACTTTCACAGTGACCTGTGTGTACTGTGTTTATAGGGGCACAATGAGAAAAGTTAAATATGCCTTATAAAGACCAGTCTATTTAAATTAGAAAGGCTGGTATCTGCTGTACACGCAGCTCTCTGTGTGCCCCCATTATCTGAAGTGATTGGTCCTTTCTGTACACAACAACAACGCTAGACAGAGGCACAGCTGACTGCCGGTATGGCAAAGAAAATGGCAGAAATTTCAGTTGCTTCTTTGAAAAAATATCCTTTTACAAAGCGTACTGTTGCAGATATATAGAGGATAAAGGAGCTTGAGACTGGACCAATCTAATTTACTAATTTAGCAGCAGGCAGGTGACAGAGGACATGCTTACACCGGCGCTTTTTCCGCTCCTGCTTTGAGAAATGCTGTTGGCTAACTGGATGTGGTGTGAGTGATGCCCTTTACTGCTTCCCCTGTCTGCTGTTTCAGAGCATCTGCACCAAAGCGTTTTGAACAACAACAGGGGTACAAGACTTAAAAGAACATCAGTCTGAAAAATGCAAATGGCATGAAAGTGGCTGCAGCCTTCTAACAACACTTTAAGTTATTCAATTTGCTTAGCTATGAGGTGCTTCAACAGTTAGTCCACCCAACAACCATGTACCCCAAAAGTGTTTCTCACCAGCCGACACTGACTACAGCCCTACTAAGTATTTTATTAGCCCAACTATGGAACAACCAAGAAAATGGCCTATCAAAATGATTAAATTTGTTCATTTTTCATTTACTTTTGAGCGCTACCACTGACTCTACATGTGTCGTGTAGTGTTGCAGTGCACACCTTACACTGATGTTCATTATTACTCAAGTTACCGGAACATGGTTATGTAAATTAAAGTATGACTCTTATTCTGGAGTGTAGGGGCTAACTGGGGGCTCAGCTTGTTTCAGCCCTGCTTCCCTCTGCGTATGATGCTTGAAAAAGTTCCCACAGAAACTAGCAGCTCAACATCACCTGCCTCATGGTCCAGCACCTTCTGATGTAAGTTGGTCCTGTGGGTGCACATTACAGGAAACCCTGAGAAGGATTTTGTGTTAGTGAGGGATGAGCTGCAGTATTCAGAGCTACATGCCCAGCAGCTAGAGCAATAAACATCAACTACAACAACAACACAGCAACCATCATGTAATGGGTGTGGGTGGGAGCGTGAGAGAGCAGCAATATCTCTGTTACCCAAGAGACTACAAAGGAAAACGCTGAGTGTTTGTTTTACCCTTTCATCTATTCTCCTAATCCATGAAAGGTTTCCCCATATTGCTGGGCGGCCATTCTTTTAATGACACAACTCACTGTGTTACCTCAAAGTCTATTCTTTGATCTCAGCTCACACACTCAAAACAATAATCATTTAAACATAAATGGTGCCCAGATGATGACTGAATCTGGCCTTAGGATTAACATTTTCATATGTAAATTGCACTGCAAAAACATTTCCATCTGCTATATTTGCCTCCAGATGGACTTTTGAAGTACTTTGGTCTCTCTCCCACACAAAATCCAGAAGCTTTTTAAGACAACTGCATCTCTGCAGCCTGCTGATGCTACATCAAGCCAGTCATTTGTGTCTAGAAAGCATTTTTTATTGCTCTCCTGCAGTGGTGCCCAATGAGCACTGAGCATTTGTTGTACTGCATGAGCAGAAACAACAACGGGAGTGGACACAAAACCGTACTTAATTTACCATGCTCTGATTTAAAAGCTATGGGACAGCCAAATGATTCCCCAAAAGCTCGAAGGATGAAACAGCAGCATGTTAGTGAACCCTGAAGGACGAATGGCTGGTGTCTGACAGCTGATTGGCATGACAGTAATTCTCCTGTGGTTTCAACCTTTTAAGGATGTGACCCCTAAATTAAACAAAATACTTTTATTTCATTATTTATTTTCCTCTGACTTTTTTTTACTTTTCAAAATCTTGAAAAGCAGAGGGACGGTTGAACTGTCACATTTTTTGAGTCCTCTTTTTGTCTGGGAACAATAAAATCGCCTGATTTGCATTTAAATGGCACCACTTTTAGAAATTTCAGAAACTGTGATTACTAAATATTCAACTTTAGTATTCAAAGATATCAAAAACTTTTATATTTGAAGTATCAGGAAAATATAAGAGCACATGGGGGACTGTTTACAACAAATACATAAAACAAGTTTAAAGCAATGACCAGGAGCAATCACATTGGAAAGGCATCAATAAAGCTTCTCTGAATTTGTTGGATGTGCTATGAACAAATTATTGCAGTAGTGGCAACATTTGGATAAATTAAAGCATATTTACCAAATCTCTGAACCCTTTGGCTATATCTGCTGACACTTTATCCCTCACAGGGGTGAGCACCTACTTTTCAGGGCCTCTGGTGTAGCCAGTGGTTAGCAATAAAGCACTTCAGGCCAACACTTACTTTCCTTGTACTGCTGTTGTTTAAGATCTGACTAACATCTCTTAAGACCACCATGGTAGCTGCATTTCACACAGATATCTGTTTATGAAGATAAATCAAAGCTGTATTGTCATCAGCTAACCACCTTTGGGAATCGTGATAGCATTTTGGGTATTGCGTTTGAACTCTTTGCTGTTGACAGACTGTTTGTCTGTGATAACCCAAGCTGACTGACACAGAAACCAGAGCATCTCCAACACCAATAATCCCATCAGATAGCTCACAGATTCTGCATTTGTTTACCAGAATTTGTCACCAGAGATTAAAATTTGTCTAACCTGATGAAAGAAAAATAAATATGCAACCAATGCTAGTTAGCAGCTGCCTGTCAGCTGCAGGTTATGTCAGGCAACATTCGTCCTCTTCCTCAGTCCCCTCTTTATCCTTGTTTTCTTCTATGCTTTGCAACTCTATGTCCTCCATGGTGTTAGCAATTAGCATTAGCATTCCTGGAAGAATTCATTTTACTCTTTTTATCTTTTCTTATTTTGACTTTTTCTGTTCTTAACAAACATGACAAAATTAAGTCTTCACAAATAAACATTTTCTTTGAATCTTCTCAAACACTTATTTTGACGCTATGTTTTAACATTTACATTAGTCCTGTTTGTAATCAATATTTGATATTCCAGAAATCACTGAGCCACAGTAGAGGCGTGTTAGTTTTTATAGAGGTCATAGGAGATGAAAAATACTTTATAAGTGGGTCTTTGGAGGATCGTAAAAGTTTTAATATATTATGCATTGCATGCCTGCTCTTAGAGCAGCTCTCTGGAGGATCTCCTTACAGATCAAAGCTCATCCTTTTCCTGAAATAATGAGGGACAAAAAAAAAAAAAGCAGAAGATATCCTCATCAGATGTGTCAGTCTTCCACCTTGGTTGTACCGTCACCAACCTTCAGTCCTAAGTACTAAACTATAGGGAAACTACAGTGAAGTGTGGGTCATACAGCTGGAAGCTTCTACAACAACTGACTTCAGAATGATATTTAAGATGCCATCACTTATTAAGAGGAAGAGTTTGACGTGGTCATGTCATTTTGCATCATACACTCACCTCAAGCATCTTCACCGTGGCACCCTCCTTTACACTCACACACTCAGAGGGTTACCATGGAAACAAGGAGTCTACTGTTCTAGCCTCCTTCCAAAGTGCTGCAGCCTTACAGCAGACCAAACCCGCCCCTGTCATAGCGCTCCAAGAATGCGGCATTGTCTGAACCAGCTGCAGAAGGATTCATGTTTACACAGAACATTAGGGTGTTTATTTTTAGTATACAATATATAACATACTGTAAACAACATCCTTGAATACCCATTACACACGCATGTCCCAAAATCTGTTTACAATCCCTGGATAAAACCCTCCAAAAGTAGGCCTATGCTGTTTAATCCTCTGCTGTGTGGAGAGACGACATAAAAAGGATTATTAAAGCTGCAAAAGAAGGCAGATTTTCCAAAGTAGGAGGATTTTAAAACCTGTAACAAACCAATGAAAAGTCCAACTGCACTTATCCCCCCACAGCTACTTAAATTAGGCTACATCACGTTAAACTACATCTAAGTCTATTACTTTGAGAAACATTTTGGTGAGAAAAACATATCCTACTTTGAAAATGTGTAAACAAGGCATGCAAAGAAAGAGAAGAATCCATTATTATCTTACCTTACTTTAAGATTTTGTTCTCCCAAAGTTACATTGTTGTATTCAGGGCCCAATGAACAAAAATCAAAGTCCTTTCCCTAAATAAATATTATATCTCTAATCAGCCTTTAGATATATTTGTCAAATACTGATAAGCCTTAGTGGGACCTCCAACTTCTGGTTACAGGAGATCGTTGTTTGCACAATCTTTTGAGAAATGACCAAAATTAAAACTGCAATACCTTTTCAATTTCTAATATTTTATTTTATTTTATTTTATGTATTTATTTATAACCTTTCTTTAACCAGGAAATGCTCATTGAGATTAGAAATATATTTTCAAAGAGAGTCCTGGCCAAGATAGGCAGCAGCACAGTTACAAAGTTACAATAGAAATAAATACAAATAGCAGACGCATACAACAGCTACACAACAAATACCTCCAGAAAAACAGCAACAAGTTACATTTAAACAAAACATCTGCAGATGGATGCATCAGCCTCCAAGTCATTTAAGGACCGCTTAAGCTTAAAAGCATTCAAAGTTATCTGAAGGCCTTTTTTTGAAGTTCAGTCCTGACCCTCGGGACAGACTGTAAAAAAGGTCTTAGAATGAGATACTTGCAAAATAAATGAAGTTACTATAATTGGTTTGTCATTATGTGTCTGTTGAAGTATTATCATTTCGCAGTACTTGGACTGACAAATTATATTTGAAGCTTTGAGAGCATGTTTGCAAATATAATTCATAATAACTGGGGCTTAACTTACTTTTCAGTTGTACTGATTTTAGGGGTACAATACATATAAGGAAACTTCCACTGCACATAAAATGAACGACTTTGCTCTTTGTTCAAAAACAGACACATTCATTTAAAAAAAGCACTGTGGAAATCAGTTGGAATCTACTGGAGTCATTTATTTTTAGCCCTGGACTGCATTATTATTATTTTAATCATTGCTTTAACATTTATTTATCTCATTTAATTATTTATTTATCTATTTTATTCCCTGTATTCATCTGATACTGTCAACGCTACCTTGTTTTAAACTTTTCTTTTCAACTCTTACTTATTTCATTCATTTTACTGTGTTGATTTCATTTTATTTTATTTTACTTATAATAATGCCTTTTTTAATCTTACCATTGCTGTTGTTGTCTCTCTCTCTGATTATTTTGTGAAGCCCCTTTGGGCTGCATGTTTATATGTACGAAAGATGCTATATAAATAAAGTTGAGTTGAGAGTATAATAGATTTGTGAATTTAGCAAAACAATGTTGTTTAAAAATCTCAAAGTTTAAATTTTTTTAATCTATGAAGCAAAGACTATTCCCTTTTAGAGTTATGGCTCAATCATCATCATGTAGCCTGATCTGTAGACACTTTAAGGGGAAAGTATAGGCCGTAGTCTTTGCCATATTTTTCACGGACACAACACTAGAGCTATTCTTAGGGTCTATGGGTGTATGTGGGCTTTTGGCTTTTCATAGACAGGAAAGCTTAGGAGGGAGACAGAGAGATGGGATATTTGGGGAGAGAATGGGGGATGACACGCACCAAGTCATGTTAAGATCAGGACTCAGTACTATGTGTTACAAGGACTCTAACCTCTGTACATGAGGCAACTGCTCTACCAACTGAGCTAAACCAGCATTTCTAATATGCTAATTTTGAATGTAGACCTTTAGGTGTCTCAATAAGGAGAATGACAATGTAGTCACAGGTGGACCCCTTCTATTGTAAAACCTTAAGGGTTAAGACCTTTCTTAGTCCTGCAGATAATTCAATCCTTGGTTGTGGAGGGTCTCTGACTTTCACAAGGCACTTACATACATTTCAAAGTCCCCTTTAAACCTACATACTCTTTACCCATTTTCTACACTCAGATCTGGTAAAACTATTTTCTGTCTGATAATTATATTGCCCTATTTATGCAGAAGTAATCTGCTGACCAGGTGCTCTGGCATATTGCATGTCTAGACTGCAGACAGATGGGAGAAAGCTCATTTTTCTTGATTAATATTAAAATCAGGGTTTGTCAGTTGTAAATGAAAAAATAAGTGGTGGGATTAATCAAATCAGTCTAACTGCGTGATTTACTAAACTAGAGAGTACTGTTTGGCTCTCAGTATTCAAGGCCCACTGAAAGCATGCGTTAACTCCTGCCCTGTGGTAAATAGCACCAAGTGCTGAGTGGGATCCTATAAACTGTATTTTTATGGACGGGTGAGGTGATCCAGAGAACAGAGACTGAAACAAGACAATGTTTGAAAATAAGGAATGAGAAATATTATTGTACAGATATTTTGTCTATCTGGTTAGACTGAAACTAAGATGATAATAATAGTAGATATATAGTATAACAGTAGAAACCTCTGTATTAATCTGATCATACAGAGAAAAGGTCCATGAGTGTATCCCAGCAGACAAAGAATTAAAGAAACAAAGGCTTGGACTCAGTATTTTGCTTTTCCTACACCTATGTTTTATTCAAAGCCCGAAACGATGTACTTTACATTTACACACAGTCAAGCTAAATGTCTTTTATAACATTTTATTCCACCAATTATCCCTGTGCCTGTCACAATAAGGCTTGTTCATTATTTTTAATCACACAATGCTCTTCTCCGGCACTAGGTTTATATGCATGACCACTCCATGTCATCATGTTAAACATAGGTTACAATTGGCCTCATTTCAGTGTTCAGGAGCTGTTATTTTACAGCTACACAACTATTGAGCTGAGAGGAAGTGTCTGGACCTGATTAGCATAAAAGTATCTAATTAAACTAGGCTCTGCTGTCGCTATGTGCTCATTTTCATGCAAGTATAGAAGCGGGGAACCACTGAGTGTAATTTGCGTTCAAATCGGTGATTGCAGTGACCATTCGACCAGCATCCGTAACTGAGTGACCACAAATACAAATTCAACACACATAAGTGTACAGCATCATGGTGGAAATGAGGAACAAGGTGTTCCTGGGATTTAATTTAAAACTCTGCATAAACTAAAATCTTTTCCTTATCAAGGTTTGACAAAAACTAAAACAATTTGCTAAAATTACTGCTCCTGTAAGGAACATTCTCTTTGTATCATTTTTTTGTGCTTCTGTAGATAAAAGTTTGATAACTGTTTTTTAATATGATCTCGTAACATGATTAGATGAGTCAAAATAAAAATAATGTGAGCCTCTCTATCCTGTTAAACCTGGAAGAGAACTAAGCCAAAATATGAGGCTTTAAATCAGCATAATTCATTTTAAACAAAAGACACTGTCAGGAGAGTCTGTGTAGCACTCATTCTTTCTTCTGTTAAGTTCAGAGACCTCTTGTAAAGTAGAAATCTGTTCTTATCGTGGCCCTGCTTAATTAAAAGAAAGGTCTGGAGAAAAACAGCGTTTTTTCAAAACCACAAACTTTGTCTTTTTTAATAAGCTGTTGTGGATTAACGGAATGGAAAGTACATGACACTTAGAACTATTAATAATATCTTGCACAGACAATAATTGCTGCATTAAAAAATTACTTTCAATGCGAGTATCTAGAAACTGTTCCGGGAGCTTCTCTTCCAATTACTATCAAAAACCTTTGGCTCTATTGTTTTTTGTGGATAATTTGATGAAACAGCAGCTGTGAAATTGTATTACTAGTCCTCTACACACTTGGATTTATGTGATAATTTCATCCCATCATGCTTGGGAATAGGCAAGGGAAGATATAAGAGAAAAAAAGGATATCGTGATCATCTTGGTAGCAGTAATTGAGAGTCTTAATGAAATCCCAATATTCATTTCATCACAAACAGGATTCTTTTAGGGTCAAAATTCTGCCCTGAAAAGCAAATTTGTGACAAAATTATTTTTTCAAACATTATTTGATATATACAAATGGTGACTTTGGAGTTATCATCCAAAAAAGGCATGATCACATTTTCAGTTACAATAGCATCTTCCGAGCACTGCATATGAAGATCACCGTTTCACTTTTCTGCTTCTTGAATTGGCTGTTTCATGTTATTTGAAAGTCTGATTGAATGCTGGACAACATACAACAAGTTTCCAGAAACATCCATTGTCTACGAGTTGCAGCAGTTATTCAATTAAGCTAATTATGGACTGCTTTACTTTTTTTATAAATGAGAAACCAGAGAGAGTGGTTAAAGAAGGTGTCGACAAACAAAGACAGCGGATTCCAGCGATGGAAAAGCCAACCCCCTGGAGAAAATCTCACGGCACACATGGAGGATGATGAGGACAATGAGGAGGATGATGAAGGAGACTGTCAGACCAAAATGCTTCAATACTGTAAGTAAGCCAGCCATGTGAGCTGAAGGTTCAGCCACTTTTGCAATGTACTGTGTATCTTGAGCTAATGTTAGCTACAGCTGGTAGGCAACTGTTAGCTAGCAGGAATTATGTGCAGCTGTTTTCACAGTAAAACTAAACATGTTTAAGTATTCAAGTCAAGCAGTGTTCCAGATATTTTTCTTCACAGTTGAAGGGTTTTGTAAATCCACAGATGCTTTCAGTGGTAAGAGTTTGTGGTGATCGGTGTACATTTTGTATGTACGTACATTGTGGTTTTCTTTTCTAGCATTGCATAGAAGCATGTGCTGGACTTTAAATAACATGCATTTAAACTGAAAATCATAACTACACCCACACTCCTAAGTATTTAATGAAAAAGCTCATTCATTGTAAGCCTACACTATTTGATTCAAAGGCCTTTATAGCAAATCAGTCGATCTGAGCTGATTGTAATATGCTGTTAATCTGATGAAGCTATTCTCAACACTCTGCTTCGGGAATGTGAATGGTCGTGTGCCAAGTAGTGATCTGAACTTGTGAACACATCATCATAAATCACCATTCATCTCAAACCTATCACCTTACTGGGCGCAATCCCAGGTACATACCCTGCTCCGATCTACAGAAAATAATTTCCATGAGCAACATCAGTCTTGGTAACAATGGGCTTTGTTTTGGCGATCCAATACTAATGGAACAACTGAACTAGTTGCCTTAAAACAGCCCACTCAGCATTTAGTGAGCCACTCTGTATCAACAAACAATAGCTCCAATTATGTAAAATACACAAATACACCAGGACCTGCCAACACCAAGAGACTACCTGATTCAGCTTCCATTACTGGGCCTTCAGATGATAAATTGAAGCATCTGTCTCAGTTATTACAAAAAAAAAATCATACTTTCAATGTTTTTCTAGTAGCCCAGCTAGAGAGGTCATTACCTGGCCCACTTGCTATGGGTACTTTTTTACCTGCATATACCTTATTGAAGCATAAAGAGTCAAACCAGCCTCCTTATCAGCATTTATACTTTTGAATATTTAACCTAACACAGGGTATCAGTGTTTAATCATCACAGGTGTGTGTGTTTTTTCTCAATTACATTTCTTTGAGCATATTTAGACACAACTCTGCCATAAAGGGACCTGAAATAGTATTTATTTTACCATTTCTTATAAATATTTCAAATAATTCAGTGGTTCCTAACACTAGATTTTCCCCTTTTTTAAGTCCTTGACCTGAAGGCTGAGATTTCTAACGCGTTCCATTTAGAATGAATACAGAAAAACACTTAATTATTCTGATACAAGTTTTGCTCAGAGGCCATTGCTAAACTCGTCTCTGTCACAGTCAGTTCAAGGCCGGTCAAAAAAAGTCTAGACTGAAAATTAATATGTGCTACCCGTACAACAGTTTCATGGTCTTGCATTACATGCACTGCCAGAACAAGATGACAGCAGTTGTTGCTTCATAAGAAACAGCTTGAACCAATCTGCTCCTGGTTTGTACCAAAGCAGGGACTGGTGTGATATTCTCATCGTCTTGCAAAAGCTGCAGTGAAGGAGCCGAAATATGAGCCTCATATTGTCCCTTTTACCATGAAGGACCTTCAAACTAACAAAAATGTCTCGTGGCGTTTTCACACCTGGAGATTGTTTGCTTTGTTTCGATTCGGATAATAAAATGATGCATTGTGTCATTTTTCCCTTGGGTTATTTTTTCTGTTCACAGCTGCAGTATTGTAAAGCAGGCCAAAGCTCACACCATTGCCGGGTGTTATGATGTTATGACTGTCCTTATGTCCTTGTATCAGTTTCCCTTTCCCACTGCGAAGGTAAACTAACACCATGCATACTGTTTACATGTAGCTTGAAGTGCACCTCCTCAAAAATGTAACTATGCATTGAAAAAATGCAGATCACAAGCCCTGTGATAGGGCCAATGGTTAGCATTATTTCCTGTGTTTACAATATTTCCTGTATCGCTGCCTACACCAATTCAGCAGATAGATATTCCATCCCCTCCAGTGTATCCCCTCTTTCTTCTTTTCAAAAATGTCAGACTGAACAGCATGGAATAGATTAGAATAGAATAGATAACATTTTATTTTTTCATGATGTGGAAAAAGGCAACATCCAAAAACAAGGAATTAAGAGAGCCAGTTATAAAAAGTAGATGGATAAATAGACTTTGAGAAAATTGAGAATTACCAGTTCTGATTATAAAAGCTCCATGACCCACTGAGTGCTGTGAAGTTTGTCTGAATTTTGTGGCAACCTGAAGCAGCACGACTTATTTACTCTATCTCAAACAGAGGCATGCAGCCAATTAGGAGAAGTGTGTGACACTGCAGCTAACACAAAGCAGCAGCAGCAACAGCAGCAACAAAACACCTGCTGAAAAGCATCTTTAATTAGCACCAGTCAACTGTATTGTAAATCCGGTGTTGTATGATAAAAATAGAACATTTAACATTTATTTATAGGTCGTATCACCCAACCTTTACTGAAGTGTGATGTAGAAGACAAAAATTCACTTAATATCTGTTGACATTGTGCAGCCCATTTTAACATGATTACTGTGTTGTGCTGTCAGAGTAACTTACTCACTATCAAGTTATTCTCAAAAGCACAAGTTAGAATATCCATCCCACTACCTTCTATTGTGTGATAATAGCTTAGATATTCAAAAAGATATTCTCTTCTCTCTGCTGATATTGGACTGACAGATGGTATGATCAAGGCTTGTCATATTTGGGAAACAAAATAACAATCACTGACTGAGAACCTTCACAGACAACATAACAATCAGCATTCAACTAACCTTCAAACGTTATGAGATTCAGCGTTCTCAATGCATAAAACTACACCAAGGCAGCTGAATGGAGCACAAGCAGTGACCATTGAGGCAGCAGATCAAACATTCCCTCATGCAGGGTCATGTGAAAACATCCCCACAGAAGTCTGTGGCTCCTTCTTTGTGCATATTTATATCATTTTCCCCCAAAGCTGTGCCCACTCAGAAGAGACTCCACTGCACCAAATCAACAAACCAAGTCAGGCTTTCCTCCTAAAAAATTGATTTTTTGATTTATTATCCTTCAGAAACATAAAACTTGTATAATCGTTTCTGTTTTCTTCTTGCTGTCTGACCAAAGCATTCTTTTAAAGAACAAAAGGATGGGGAGCAGTGGGTTTAGAGAAAAGTGTCATGGTTTTCTAGCCCCTAACCCAATGTCAGAGATCATACACTCTACTTTTGATCATTACAAGAAAACCAAGCATCAAAGGTTCAGGGTTTTCTTTCTTTTTTCAAATAGTAAGGTTTCATTGACATAACTTGCCCTAGAAGAACTTCTTTGTGCCATGAAACGGCGGGCAGGATCAGACTTTTTTGACCAGGGGCACCAAACATGGACACTGACTTTTGCAGGGTTGGCATAAAGATTGTGTGCACATATAACTAAATAGCATGTATTTACTCTTCTCTTCTCCAGTCTACTTTGGCTAATAACATTAAACTATCAATTATGATAAATGATTACTGCATGGTCAAATTCCAATTAATATTTGTTTACTTGGAAAAGAGATGCAAGAGTGTGGCATTTTGAATCTTCTGAGAGTAATTCTATAAGGAATTAAGCTCAGAAGGAGATGGTCAGTATATTCAAAGTCATAATAGTCATACAAGTACTTACAAAAGGAAATGTACACTGAAATGCAAGCACAGCCACCAGCAGCCTGTTGCAATACAGCTTAAAGTTGACTTCAACATAAATCCCCTCCCTTGCAGTGCACAAAGACTATCATAGTCCAGGATTTGTGGGGTTATTGTAACATACACTGTCACATATTTCCCAAACTTGTGTGACCCTGCGTCATGTGAATCCCACCTGGAAGCCATGGAACACTACCTATGAATAGTGTGCGTTTCCAGCGCCACATAGTGGATGCAGAGTGAAGTTAAAGTGCTCTTTGAAAATGCTAATCCAAACGGCTGGTTCCACTAATGACACTTCATCAGCAGCACTCACAGGTGTGCCTGGAGGTGTGAGGACCTGTGCAGCAGTGCTTGCAGTTTTAATTAAAGCTATTCTTATTAACCTTAATGAAGACCATGATCTAATTTCAGTTCCCTGCTATGATGCCTGTTTGATAACTGGCATGGCCTAATGGGGCACAAAAATGGAACTTAACATTTGCAAATATTAGCGGTGACACCTGTGCTTTATCATAACCATCTAAAAACAAATGGGACTATTTGTAGGACGGAGGGCACACAGCTTCGTCTCAGTTGAAGAATAGTACAAAAATGAACGACTCATTCATTCTCACTTATTCACAAAGTGCATATAGGGATTTCAGTTTTGGATCATTTTTTTAACTTTGTCATTCCAAATATTGACATGGAATTAACATCTTAGGAAATATGAAAAGCTGATGGAAGATGCATTTTGTTGAGTCACTCTAATCAATTATCATCCTCACTTTCAGTTCACCTTTAATGGTTTCGGACCAAATGTGAATTTTTGAAGTTGACATTTAGTCATTTAGTGTTGATTAGGGCTGTGGGCATGAACACATTAGTCATGTTTGGATAAAGATTTGAGATTTGAAATTAATGCTGTTGTATCCGTACAGTTTTTCCCCTTAATGCACGCTATAGTGCCACAGAAACATCTTCCTGATTCCCGCTGTGATGGAAAATACTGACATCACTGCACTTTCGAGTGTCACATTTCACTTTATAAAACTCCCAGACAGCTCAGCTGACGAGTCAAAAGTAATTAGCACTTTGTGTCTTTGAATACTTTAAGTTTGGCATACCACCAAGGAGCTAAGCATGCAGGTGCAACTAATCAGACAGATGTCAGCGAGCAGCCGCATCACAAAAACCAGCAGAGCAATATTTATGGGTGTATGAATTACCACAGACTTGCATGAAACTAACTCAAAGAAGTTGACCTCAGAGCTTGCTAAATGGGTGGCAACTGAGTGCAAGTAGGTCACCTTTTCAGATAAAACTGTTCTGAAATGCAAAGTTATGGAATTTCAAACATGTGATTAAAATGCGATGAATCAGGATTAATTGGTGAAATTCTGCGATTAACTGTGATTTAAAAAATGTATCATTTGATGGCCCTAGCTCTAGTACTTTCTGAACATATCAGATCATAGACACATATTGCCTATATTTAACCAAATTATGAAGTACGTCATTTTGAAAATAGTCATTAAATCCACTTACATTTATGATGTTGATGATCAAATTCTAATTAATCAACTTAAAAGTATCTTATTCAAAGAAACAAGATATCCAGAACTAAAATCTGCAGTTCAGTATCATTTGTTATATTTTTCTTTGCAAACACTGCTTAATAAGATCTTGTTTTTCTCCACAGTGAGGATGTGGGTGTGTTTTTTTCTGCCAGCTAAATGAAGACATGTAGCTCATTCAAGGATAAACTTTCATTTAATGCTCCTCCATTTCAGATACAGCCTCCTACACAGTTAGACAAATTAGTCCCATCACCATGCACTACATTGTTACTTTGCTGTCTCTCACTCTGTGACTAACTTCACATCAACCGACTCATTATATTGATATGAAATGTTGGGTTTTACAATACGTTTAAGATTTATTTTTGAGACTTGCTGTGCTGAATATCCAGGATTTTAACTCTTTTCCAAAGAAAACAATGGCCCAAAGGCGTGCATCGGCTGCAGTTCTACAAGTTTCCGAACATTTTGTGTGCCGCAGAGGGGTTTGCCTGTCAGCACATCCACCACTGTTCGTGAAAAGTGGGTCAGAATGAGGGAAAAGATTTGGAAGTGGAAAATGTGCACCTATGCTTATTACAGCATGTCAAGCTCTGGGATCGATTGAACTACATGGGGTGAACTACATGGGGTGTCTAACTTGAGGCCATGAACATTTATATTTTGAGATGGTTAGATAAAGATATTTCAGAGAGCATTTCATCGATTGCTCTCACAGAACAGCAGTCAGAGATGTGAGAGATTACTGACGTCAAGAGGTTTAACCAAATATTTCTCTTTCTGATTGCCTCAGCACATGGATTTTATGAATAAATTCCCTTTTTATTGTTGGGAGAGGTTGATAAAAAAGAAAACTTCATGCTATAAAAGTTAGCATAACCTCTGATTTTTCTTTTTAAACTGTGACTTGGACTGTGGAGCTGGCTGCGAGGCAAAAAGAGCAAGAAAGCTTCAATGTGTCTGCTGTTACCTTTCAGATGTGCCCTCGTTTCTTCTTTTTTCTATTATCATCAAATTATCCTCATCCAGTATTCTTAAGAGTGTTCCTCTCTTTTCTTCCCCTCATTGTTGCAAGGTGATGTCACCTTGACATGAAGGTAGAAACATCTTGCATTCACGCTACCGCTCTATCTGCTGTCTGACCTCTGGGTCGCCAGGAATTCTCAATGGGGACGGACTCGCAGCAGAGTCTACCTTTATCTAATTATATGACAGCTTCAAGGGAGGCCGAGCTGCAGCTCCATGGTGCCTAATATCCCATTCCTTTTCATATTGAATCTTTTTTGTTCAAAGCAGCCCTTTAGTGCTCGCTGCGCCCTCATCACCCAGGCTCCAGGAGAGAGTGGAGAGGAACACTCACAGAGCTTCCAGCAAGTAAAAAAAAGTGAACCGTTGGCTTTCTTAATCACACCTATGGTAGGATGTGTCGGATAGATTGCATCACTTTGTATTTGGGCCCTTCCTAAAGGTTTTTTCCAGAGTGAGGCCTTCCATGGCTTCGGGCTTCAGATGAAATACAAAATCTTTTTGAGTGTGTGTGTGTGAGTGTTCGTGAGAATTAGAGGCCAGATTTTGATGTCTTTGATCTTTATCTAAAAGCCCAGTTAGATTTAGATCAGATCAGCAAACTTTGCTGTATGCATGTCATCACAGTGAGTAATAATTCATGTAAAAGCTGCAAAATGGCTTCATATAAAATAAGAAGTCCCTCTCTCACTGTTGCATCTTTTATGAAAGAGGTGTTCAGGTATTTGGAATCATGTTCACTCAGGTGGATCTTAAAGAATTCATCAGGACTGACCCTTTTTTCTGTTCCCTGCTAACCTGCTTTTCTGTTCAGTTGGCTTTTTGTGAGGACAGCTGAGCTATTCTACAAAGTTTAATGATCCCAAAACCTGCTGTAAAATATATTTTGGTGGGATACAAAGAGCATTTTCATAAAGCTCCATTAAACAAGCATTATGAATGTCAACAATGACCTCATGCTCCAAACACTAATGCCAACATGCCAGGAAAAAAATCAAACGTGATATAATTTGTGCTGGAAAACTACCTTATCCGTTTCTTTAATACTGAATGTCATTTATCTGTCCACTTAGTTTAGTACCTTTTATCATTTGTTGTGTGTCACCTCTGACTAAATTGCAACATCTCTTTGGTATGCAAGATATATCAAGGTTCTACAAAAGTACCTGTCCTCTGCCAAAAAAAGGTCACCAAAAGAGATAAGAGCACTTAAATTAACCTGCAAGTGCTTCAATGTGACACAAAGGCAAACGATGTCCTCCCACCGGGAGACAGAAGACTGATGAGGACAGAGTATTGAGGTCAAACCTGACCCTGCAACCAGGTCGAGTGTGACAGAGTAATGCATGATATCGGAGTGGTTCAGGGTAAACACAATTCCAAAATAAAACATTAATCTTTAACAACATAAGCTTTAATCCTCTGGTACCTGTAGCTGTCATATTGATTTCTCAAACCCTCATGTTAATTTTGATGGATAAGACAATGGGGGCTTTTTAAAAAAGAGTGATTACAAGTTGGCCTTCTTTGCTTTATTTTTGTTTGCTTTAACTTTTTAGAAAACTTTCCAGCTCTTTTTACACTGCTTAGTTTTTATTTGTCCCAAATTTATGTGTTCATGTCTGAGGTTTCTGCCTGAGAGAAAAATAGTTTTGTCCTCACAAAAATATCTGCAACTTCAACATACTTTAGGTCAGCCGAGGCTCAGGGATTGTTTTAGCTGCAGTTGCTATAGTTCAAAAGGTTACTGCAGCAGTAACACATATTCATTTTAACTTGAAGATCTAAGTAAATGTATTTCTATAAAACTTTATACTTTGATTTGTATTTCAAATTTCCATGACAACACACTCAAAGTATTGAACCATATTTATTAAAATAACAAACCTATAATTTGTGAGTAAACACATTCACAGTCACAAATGCTTTTTAAACAGATATATGTAAATAATATCAAGCCTTGATAAAATGGACCATCTCCAGAGCCCTTATGCTACATGACATAACTTCATTTAAACTCAAAGCAAGAAGTAGTTCCCATTGGTTATGGGGTTCTTTCTCCAAAAACAATGCAATTAAAAAAAAATCACCAAAAGCACTCCAATCCTTAGGGATCTAAATATATTTCCATACTGGATACATAGAATATAATGAGATCTAAGAAAATAACTTAAAAAAAAAAAGTAAATCTTGCAGCAAAGTTAACTGTTTATAAGTTTTCTTTCAGGCGCATATTAGAGAAAATAGTGCCGACATGCACAGAAACTCCAGTTTCTCTGCTGTTTACCTCATCTCTGCAGTGTTCCCCTCTCAGAGGTATAAAAGATGAGGCTGTCATCCATCACAGATATAGGACAGAGGCCTGTGAGCCTACACACGGGAGGGACCACCAAATCCTCAACTTAATACTGCTGGACTGTCAAATGCATGCTGTTTGCTAACACAACACACACACTGGTGAGTTTGGTGCAAATACACGTTTTGAAGTAATACACAGCCACACGTATACTTATGAACACATGTACTGTACATCAATACAGCATTGACTACAGTTCATCACAATCAGCTGTAGATGAGAATCTGATGAGACTCTCGGTTTATGCTGCCAGTAAATTGCACTACAGCTAATCACAACAGAACACTCGTTCCTTCATACAAATCCATCAGTCTGACACCTTCATCAAGTTGATTAAGCAGCATCGCCATTTTTCACACATACACTTTACACAGAGCATATGCAGACAGTCAATCAACAACAGCAAGCAGAGCTCATTTAAAGAAAACCTATAAAAAAAAGTCAAGAAGTGTTCAGGGGTCAAAAATCAAATCATTAAGAATAACACTGAGTGAGAAATATCAGATGAAATGTACAACAGGGACAGACACAGAAAATCATAAATTGACATTTGCTACCTAAATGGCTGTCTGAATGACTTTTTAGCTGCTTTTCAATATAATCCACAGTGTGCCAGCATATTGGGAGACTATTCCTATAAGCTTAGGAACTAAAGTCTGAAAAGCAATTTCCCCAAGTTTTAAACATGTCAGAGCTTTGACAACCCTGGGCAGAAGACCGCAAATCTCACGTCTTGGTGTAGAGGAAAAGAAAAAGTAAAGAGAACAGGAAAAAATATTTTCATGTTCTCTACTTGTTCATGTTCCGTAAATAAAACATAGCTGGTCAAACAACTTTGACCTCATAACGTTCACTCTCTGTTCGTTCCAACTTTAATTCATTTGGATGGAGATTAATGGTAGCTTTTTCTTAAATAAGACAACAAAACCTTTATATCTGTTTTTATCATGATCACAATGTCAGATTTAGAGATCCTGGATGGGCTGTTACATGTCCCTGAGGCATGTCAGACTTAACAAACTCTGACTACTTTAAGCTTGTGGCCTTTTCTAACCACGCTTTATGCCCTGCATGGCGTGCAGAGGAGAAGCTCTTTCCATCCAGCCAACATGCAAAAAGTTTAGTGTTTTTATCTTGTGTTATGCCTCTACTTTATACCTTGCACTTTTGTTACATTGATAAGTTTGCTTTTATTGTGCATGACACAATTTGATTTTCATTTTTGGTGCTAGCAAGTTCATGCTGTGCAGAATGGTTTTCCATGTGTTGAATTGTTGTTCCGTGTTAGATTTAAACAATGTGTGTCATGAATGTTGCTATATGACTGATTAAGATGTAATCACAGCGTTACTCTCCAGTCTACTCTGGGCCAGTGCTTCAGGGCCTTGTTTACACGAGAACTGCCCAGGTACAAAAGAAGAGTCTTTCCTGTGTTCACATGTCAATGCAAAAATAACTGAAAACGTTGGAGTATGCGTGACAGACCAGTAGGTAGCAGCATAACTTTGAAATGAAACACCAAATCATTTGTCGTAAAGCTGTTCTTCAACAGAGCGGTGAGTAAAAACTCAAAAGACGACTACAGTGAGCTCCAAAACTGTTAACTTTGTCTGGAGAAGCTTGAATGAACTCAGTAGAGTCCGCAGCACAAACACAGTCCACCACTGTGGTTACTGGCCTCAACTCTTGCATGGCTATTTGACTGGGAAGGTACTACTCATGAGTGAATGGGGGGGGGGGGTGACATCATATCACTCGTTTACACTGTGATGGAAGAGGCTGCATTTTCAAAAGTTTTAGTCTTCCAAAACGCCATTTCTGTGTAAACGAATGGCCAAAACGCATCAACAGTTTACTGTTTTTTTTAATATTTAAAATGTTTCCATGTAAAAAGCCCCTGAGTGGGACGATGTGCTCCCGTACGCAGTATTGCAACTTCTAAATGTAAGCTCTTAGCGTACCAAGACTTTTTCAGATGTACTATGACTTCTTACTGTTGCCAGGACGCTTTCCTGTCCTCTCCATATTGCAGTTTATCTTTGCAATTCATAATAGCATCTATAATATATTGCCCATGGTGCACTGCTTGGTGCTCAATTGTTTGTTTTTGCCAGAGAGTAACATCAAATTAATGTGAACTTGCAAGTCTCTACAGTGATGGATAAACACAGAAAAACTGAGTTAAAGGTAGATGACAGCAATGTTGGCCTGGCTCAAGAGGGGCTTTAAGAGGACACAATCTGAGACAGATCTTGTTGATGACGCAAGTCTGGATAGAATCCTAAATTGTTACACCCTGTGCAGCATGCCACATGTTTCAGATGGTATTTCAAACAGAAATTGGTATTTCAATCTCTTCATAAGAGACTGAAGAGGTATTTTCAGGCATGGCCATAGCCAACACCTTTACAACCATTTATTCTAAAGATAAAGTTTTGGAAATGAATGTTAAAAGTAAAGGGATGCAGGAGGGCTAAGAGAACTGGATGCAGCTCATCAGGATCAACTGTACCATGGTGAAATGGGGCAGGTAGTGGCAGAGGGAAAAACACTCAACAGCTTCCAACTTTTCAGTTTATTATCTGGATGAAAGATAAAATGACATTGACTGGAGGGGGTTCCTCAAGCAGGGACATGAAGGATGAAACAGCCACTATCTGCAAGGAGAGAGAAAGCCGGTGTATCAGCCAGGAATACCAATCATGAAAGTTAGGTTGACCTAAGAAAGCAGCACAAATTCTTAGAAACCACTGTAGACACAACGCTCGGGCAGGATGGACATTTTACAGCTGTCTGCTGTGTGCACACTGGAGAGATGACTGCTCCTGAAAACTGGGAGAAAGAGAGCTGAAGGCAGTCATGACTGCAGATGGTTGACAGCACGACAGTCACGTCTTCAGTATAAAAGCAAGGGGCCGTCAAATAACCTGAAATTCAGCACAGTTGTTACGCTGAACGGGATGAGTGATCTGTGGACAAAGCATGTGACTGAGACACAAGCTAGTTGAGCTCAGGGGGATTTATTTTTCTTTGAACCGAGGATGGTTGAGTGCAAGACTGTAAAGAAAAGTTATTACAGAAGAAGACGTATCGTAGCTCCTATTCAAAAAGTTTGGTAATTTCCAGATTTCTGTGCAGAAATAAAGATCCCTGTGTTTGACAGAGCATCTTAGTTGAATGTCAGGTCAGTGCAGCCTCAAGAGATGAGAATTCTCCACTGTTCTTCGCCTCTGTCACTATTTTTAGCTCTCCAGACGGACACTGTGTGGCTGTGGCTCTGACAGGAATGAGGCCATCTGAATGCAGGGAATGAACCTGTGCCAACCGCCAGGAGACTCCCTCCCCCCCCCCCCCCCCCCTGCATATTCATTGTACAAACGGTAACATCTGGGACATTTTCCTGTCAGCCTGATTTCCACAGTCCCTGTAATGTTCCACTTTAATCAAATGATTTGTTCATCGCTCTGTCCCTGCAAACCATTATTTGAAAGGCCAAGTGACAAATTAAGAGAAAGCCAGACAGGGACTGGTACACGACAGGGGCTTGGCTGAAGTGTGTTTGTTTGCAATACTTAATAAATGAATTGAATGCCAATCCAACAATTTAGCTTTTGATGGATGTACACATTGCTGTGTATTTGTGTGTCTGAGTTATGGAGATGGGCCTGCAGCTACCCACAATTGGCTTCAACTTGAACAACCTCTGCTGCTGTTGTAGCTTTTGCTGCATGATGTGCTACACCAAATTCTTCTCTGCCTTGTTATCATCACTCTTTATACAGTGGAGGTTTGATGGCCTGGCAGGTGTCCATTTAAATGGTGTCACATAGTTCCTGTTGACAGTTCAACTGCCAATGTGATTTAGAAAAAGACATGATGCATTTATCCATCAGTGTTTGCTGTAGCTAGGCCACAAACAGACTTCTCAAACACAAAATTAGGATTTTGGGGGAATGTACTTTTCCTCGTCTCACCAAAGTTAGAAAAAGATTGAAGGTGGTAGTTTGTGTTGCTTTCCAACCTTTGTTAGAAGGTTGGTAACCTTTGTTGTCTCGCTGTGGTTCTAATCTGTTTAAGCTGAATAACCTGGCTGCTGATGTTGGTGCCATGTTTCTCCAAATCAAGAGTTGTATCAATCTCCCCATCTTCATGACCTATGGCAAGAAAGTGAATAAGAGCATGTCCCAACATTTAAGAGCATTCCTTTTAAATGCTGTTTAAAATTCAGCTTCAGTGAGATGGTGTGGATAAAGGGCTGCAGTACAGGTGAGATAAAAAACTTGGAGGTGCTTCCAATAGAATTTCCCTCCCCTTGGTTAGAGTATGTTGCGTCACAGGCAACAAATGTACGTCTTGATTCTACTTGTGTTCATTTTGTGAAACAAAAATTATGAAAATGAGTATTTTTTCCACCCCACTGTGTGTCCAACCTGTCTGTCAAAATACAAGCAATGCACTCCTTTAGCTGATGAGGGTTGCAGAGTTTACTTTGTCACTTATCTGCAACAAGTGTGCTGTAGTACAAATCCCTCTGCCTCCTGCATCATGTGCATTTTCACTGATGTTTTTCCAGATGCATGTCAGTGACAAAGACACAACCAGCCACCGAAGTGACGTTTGATGTTTGCTGTTTGCTGTGTTTTGTCGCTGTTAACTTTAAAGCTCTGTGTTGAAGCACTGATTTATTTCAGTTTGAGAATGTGTCAGAGAGCATATTTAGTGAGACATCTCACAGTTTCGATCCAAATCATCAAAGAGGAAGATGCAGCTGAGAGCACAGTAAACTATGTCTGTCCAGCAGGTCTGTCACCACAGAAACAGTGAGGGACTGTTGTAAATGTGCAATACAGACCTTTTTTTTAATGGACACATGCGTGAGTGCAATACACTTTTATTCAATGTCCAAGTTAGTAAATATAACCCTGTAGGCCAAAGAAAGAGTGTTTGTTTCTTGAGTTTGAGGAACATTTCACTATTACCACTTTTATCTGTATGTAATGACCTTTCTTTACCTTAGATCAGCAAAGACAGTATGGCTGCATTTCATTGTGGGAGAATGTAGGCTAAATTATCTAACTATGGTAAGAATCCAGATTTTACAAGTAAAAGTGTTTAGGGAGTGAACTTTTGGGTTACAGATTTAAACACTGGGTATAACCCTGATACCAGTTTCTGACAGCTTTCTAACTGAATGAGTTTAATGAGTGGAAACATTTTCACACAGTCATGACTCAAATGTAAGGACTTTTAATTGGCTGAAACTAGACTAAAATGTTGAGATTTTGTCAGCAAATTAAAACCATCTAGGGCAAAAAATACTAAAATGCGACTGAAACTAAAAAGCATTTTGCTCTATAGGATAAATCAAAAATAGATGCCGAGCTTATACCGGATAATTTATCAAGTGAAAAATATAAAAGTAAAACTTCATGCTATCTTTTCAGCAGAAACCCTCACTACCGTTCCATAGCTACTTGAAAGGTGCCTGACACTCTTTCACAAAAAGTCAGCTGCTCCCACCTCCAGTGGCCAATTTTCCCTGTTAAGGAGCTAATTTAAGTAATGATTGAAAGGTTTTTAATTAGTCCAGCAGCATAACTCTCCATTTAAGATCTTCATTAGTACACTGATTGACAACACTCATCCGTCCATTATTTTCACAGCTTCTCCCAAATCGTGCTCTTGGGGAGCTGGAGCCTCTCCCAGCTGTGGGTGGCGAAAAGCATGGTACACCTTGGACAGGTCGCCAGCCTATCACAGGGCTAACCTGTAGAGACAACTATTCACACACACTCACTCACACCTGCAGGAAATTTCAGAGTGGCAATCAAACTGCCAGGCATGTTTTTGGGCTATGGGAGGAAGTCAGAGTACCCCAAGAGAATTCAAACATGCACAGGATGAGTATGCAAATGCCACACAGAACGGCTCCTGCCAAGCTGGGAATTCGAACCAGGGAAACAGGCAACAGCACTCACCACTGTACCATGGTCCCAGACACTAATTAGTTTTCACAAGATATGATTCTGCATTAGTTCAACTCTGCTTCTGCAATCTTAAGATTTGATGTAACGAAGTTGAAGTCGTTATTTGTGCTTGAAAAAAAAAAGTAGATAAAAATGTGCCACACAAGTGTCTCTGATGTCATTTGAAAAGCCCACACTTGGTGGTCTATATGAATAGACCCTGACTGAAAAGTATCACTTTCCACAGCTGGTGGCCAAAACCTAAGCAGAGCTAGTCTGAGCCACAATGCTGTGCAAAAATGTGTAATTTCTATGCCCAGACTCACTGTTTCAAATCCAATCACAGCTCAACGGTTAACTTTTTCTTTCATGTGAACGGATCATTACTGGAAAGAAAATATGTGGTGTTAGTGTGCCTCACTGTATGAAAGTGAAGCTCATAACGTGGAGGTGGTCTTCATTATTTATTTAATTTGTTCTACTGCAGAACTTCGAAATGCATTTTTGCAAGTCAATTCAGACCCAATTGCTCTGAATTAATTATGGAGAAAAACTTACACATGCATTAAAAGATTTAAAACAATGATAGTACTTAAATCTTTAAGTCTTGATCATTTATTTAATCGCAACAAAATTGTCTTTGAAGCTGCAGAGATTTTGACACCAATTAGCAGGTAGATCTGCAGAAAAATCCAACTCCTAAGAAACCTTCCTTCCCTGCACAAAAAAAGAGAGATAGCTTCTCTCTTATTCTTTACCCAGCCACATGTGCCAAGTTAGTTGCAATTTGCTACAGGGGAGCCATAACCTGCGATTAGCTCCGGTCCTGTAAGTATTTTACAGGTCTGGGCATTTTGGTTGAATGTACTGTAACTGGCAAGAAATAAAAAATGCAAATGAGCTACTAAAAATCTCAACTTGGTTTGAGTGAGAGCAAATTTATTCCACTCTTCTTTATTTTCATGGTTGTTTACTGTGAGGGGTTGACAAGAGTTCAGCTTCTGTACATGTGCACATGCTGTGCCAAAAAACCCATGTGTGGTGTCTGAACACTTTACTTTCATGTCATGAATTGAATAACTTCCACTGACTTTTTGCGTCATTTTCAACAAAACTTTTACCCAAGCATGGATAGCTGGTTCACTAAAGAAGCCAAGTTGCCAAAAGTCATCCCAAAGTCTTTTTGACATATTAATGAGGGAATGTTTATCAGAGTTTAGCACTCGCACTGTAGCACAGTGTGTGTTGGCAACTGGATGCAGAGTCAGCATTAGGCTGAATCAAATCAGTGGGGGATACATAGCCTAATATAGTTTTTAAATGAGGATTGATGCTTTAATTGCAAAATAATTTTAGCCTCCAGAACAGTGCAGCTCTCTAATGGGAATATTAAAGTATCCATTAGTGGGAATTCAGTTGGAAAATTAAGGAATGGATGTTTTTCAGGGATAGAGCACAGAAGACTGACTTGATACTTTCAAGTTTCCAGTTTTAACTGAAGAAGTTTGACTTCCTGTAATCAAAAGTGCAGATTCACAGATAGCAGGCAGCCAGCAGTCCATCAGAAAAGGAGGGGGAAAAGCTGAGCTCCATCAAATACACAGCAATGGCCATAATAATAGGTTTTCCACTCTGATCTGACAGAGCACCAGTCACTGCACACTGACAGCTGTATCCTAGCAGCAACCATCTGTATGAGATGTGATTTAGAAGTCATCCTGTTGCCATTCATGCCCAAACAGCACACAAACCAATCCAGTGATGTGGCCTCACTGCCCTGAAGCTCTTGGTGAGCCACAAACACGTGTCATTTTCCACTCCATCATGACCTTTGTCCCCATCGTTTCATTACTTCGTCAGAAGGGTGCTGACAGCCTCTATGCTTAGTCACAAAGGGACGCTGTAGTGTGCAGCTGCAGGTTAAGCATCACATGATATCAGGGTGGTGAACAGACTGACTTTGGTCAGTGCTGTGTGTCTGCATTCTGAAGAGATGTTTGTTCTGCACTTGCAGCAGAAAAAGTGCTGCCTCAGATTGATACTGTGTTTATAATCACATCATGTCGTGTGACCCACTGCACTTTGTTTTCAGGGCTTATAACTGGACTGCCCTCTTGCAACTCTCTTTTAAAACATATGTTTGCACACACTTGACTCTGAGATCTTTAAGTGGACTCCCCTTTGACATTCTGTTTTTGACTTGCTTGCTTTCTGCAAACCCCTTTTTTATTGTTGGAGTCTATCAGATCTCAAAACCCCTCACGTTTACACTTCAAGGTTTCGTCCTGCCTTCATCTCTATTTTACAAACATAACTTAACATGGTCAAACACATACACTACATAAATTACTACATAGAAATCATTAAAAGCATCACCAAATTCCATCTGGGTTAAATACTCGAAACTCCTTACGGTGAATAATTCTGAACAGTAAAAGCAATGCCAGGCACTCCCTGATCTCACACGTTATCAGATAATTCTGTGGAAAGGAGTCAGAAAGATTTACCCTCTGCCTGTTGACACTGTGGAAAAAGCCGTAGTTTCCTTTACTATTCTAAATCTGTAAACATTGCAGTGAAAACGTTTCTGCTTCTGTCTCAGGTTGATCTTGAGAGTCAAGTTTCAAATAAAGTTTCAAGAGATCAAATAATTATTATTCCAACCTATGAGCAAATCAATCACATCAGTAGAGTCTTCGTGACATCACTGATTCGTTTCTGAAGCAGTGTCTGAAGCCTATCGATAGCAGTCGTCATATTGGAAATGCTTACTCAACCTAACTTTGGTCGAAAACTTGACACTTTAACATATTCGAAACTAACAGGTTTAAAAAAAAATCACTCCTTGATCACTCAGATCAAAATTGTTTTTGTAACCAAGCGATCTGCTTCATTTCTCAGGACCAAAGGTTGCCGCTTGTGTACTTCTTGCTAATCACATCAGTAAAGCAAAAAAGGAGAACACTCCAACGAGAAACTTCCTAAGTTGCCCAACTACACATAGGCTATTTAAAACATAAAGAAATCAGCACACTACATGTCCTTTCACAAATTTTAATCTGGGCAAAGTAGTGTACAAACTAGCGACGGACAGTGTTTCAGCACAAAGCCTTCTTCAGCGTTTGAAATGCTGAAGTGGAAATGCTGATTACATTTTTTTTCTTTAATAACCTGAGATGATCCTTTTCACTGTCTGCCAATGACCTATCATATTCCTCTCTTCTTCTGCTTCTTTCACATTACAAGCCCAATAGTCACACTTTGAAAGGTGAGCTGAAACAAGCTCTTCACAGAAGTCTGAGGCCAAGGACTCACACAGTTGTGTGCTAAGTGTCACAGCTCTCCACTGTTACTTTTCATGTGTTGGCAGCTTCGTGCAAGGCAGTTACTGACGCTATCCAAGTTTATCATATTTCACGAGGTAAGGTGCTTGATGAAGATTGGTGTCAGTAAAAAATAGCATTTTTTTTTTTAATCTGGCACACTGAAGCCTTTCTATTTCCTGTCTTTAATCGTCTCTGCACCTGTATGGAATCACTGAGTCACCTTGAACTTAGGTGTGCCAAAATGGGAGGAGAGACACAGGGGAGTGATTTAGTAGAGTGATCACACCTAACATTTTGGGTACCAAGATTTACAATGCTTCACTTTCTCTGCTTACTCAAACCACAGATAAGGTATTCACTAGTTTCTGTGTATTTGGAATAGTTTGCACAGTGACACATCATCTGATCTTCTTGGGTTGGAAGAGTTGGTAAAAATGAGTTTGACATGGATTCCTTCACAAAGAACACCAGATGCATGCATCAACATCGTCAGTGATCAGAGCAGACATGAAATACATAAACTCACAGAACCGCCCACACATTCACCCAAACATACAGGGTAATGGTCTCGGTGGTGCTGTGCCTTGGTAGTTAAAGCAGTAAACCATGTGACAGATGTAGCTGTGGCCTTTCTGCTGCATGTTCCTTGTCCTTCATCCCTTTCAACACAATTTTGCTGTTTTTACTCATTGGTTGAAAAACAGTTTGATAGCTAGCAATTTGTTCATGAGCATGAGTGTAAAACTGCAGGCTGTTAACGTGCTGGAGTTAGCAAGAATACAGATTTGCATTTGTAGTCCTTAGGCAAGAAGAAAATGAGTCTGCTGTTGCTTAAAATGAAAAGATTTGTGATGGTTTGATTAAGAATTGTGTTATCATTTATGATCAAAATAATGTCTTAATCAGAATGAAAAAGCTTCATGTAAACATTGTGAACAGAGTGGTCCAGTCCAGCCCATTTGGGAAGACATTTTGTTCTGATCGAGGGGAGGATTTGTCAATGATGCGTGGCGTGTTTTTAATTTTAGATTTCTTATTGCTGGAATTTCTTTTAGCTGTTAATCTGGCATTGCTATATCATGCATATAGGAGGTTTGTTAGTAAATCAGCAAAATCAGTAATTTGTGTATGCTCGCTTTCAAGGGTGCTCAGCCTTCTTCCTGTGCGCTCAGACCTTTATGCACCACAGATCCGGTGCTTGTGGTTGGAATGAAAGGTTGTTTTCAAAATTCAGGTTGTCAGAAGACTCACATTTTCCCCCAATTCACATGAAATTAAAGAAAACACAAATACAAATTGAGACAAGAAAGTTTAAATTGATAAGTGGTCCATCACAACTGAGTCTCATTAATTCTACTCTATTGACAACTGTGCTGTAGCTGCAGCATACACCTGTCCTGGGTCATTTGACACCCTGAATGATGCATGACTGGCTCTGGTTCTGACAACATATCCCTTGGGGCATTTTCGCACATGCATCCAGCATGGGTGCAGCTGTGTTAAAAAACATCGCTCAAGTCTTGACAAAAAAAAACATCCCAGCATAATTTATCAATCATATGTGTTGGTCCTTCTCAAACTCTGTTAGGTATTTAAATGTGTTTACACCTGTAATTTCAAAGAGATGTCTCCCTATTCTATGTCCTGTGTGGAATATTTTCTATCTCTTATTAGGTGTTTGAACAACCTGTGACAGTATATCCTGCAATGAACAATGAATATTAAATTATCATCCAAGACTTCATCTTTAAATAACATGAACAACGGCCCTGTAGCTTTCAGACATCTCTCAAAGTTTTAAAGTAAAAATAACTTATTTTGTCCTTCTTGTGCTTGTGTTGAATTGGGATCATGAGAAGTCATCCTTCTTCACAGTTTAGGTAGAGTAAGGTGCAAAGAAACAGTTTCATGGCAGCCCAGCAGTGGCAGGAAAGTAAAGAGAGAATTTGACAAAGGTAAAGACGCTGTGATAGAGTGGTTGTAGGCTCTGCAGATGAGCTGTAACAGAGTGTCAGAGAAGCAGCTCAGGGGTGTCAGGCTGGTTACTCTACCAGGCTGAAATAAGACGCCTCTGGCTCAAATGCACTTTCCTAGATTTTGCAGTATTGCCTCAGCCTCTGGAGTACCTCTTCATTTATTAATACAACATGTTACTGTGAGATCACAATCAAAAAGAGAAACTTTTACCAGCATACTGCATGTTCTAATACGTAAGCCTTTGTTGTATTTTGAATTACCACCCATGAAGCAATCACTCCGAAGAGATCAGCAGCGAGAATAAGTTCATTGAGCTGTTAAGGTAACCCCCTTCTTTAAAACATGTTTTTTAAATACCCTGTGGAGCTTTTGAGAGCTGGAAGAGCCATGGAGTGGTTTTATATGTGAGCCCACGTTCTGTTTGCTCAAAACTTTGTTGAACTTGAAAAGAAAAGGCTTTGCCCAAAAAAAGTCAATGCATTCTTCACATGTGTTTAGGCTTCAAGGGTACAGCAAGGACACAGTGCTGGTGTAAACACTAACTTTACTCACAGGAAAATATAAAAAAATCTTGTGGATACATAGAGTACATACTAAAGATGACTCCGTGTTTTTCAATAACAGGTTTTAGTTTAAGACTGGGCTGGCTGCAGACAATTTGGCGCCTGAGACAAGATTATGAATTGGCGTCCCCTAAATGTATTTGGGGCTCAAAATGTATTTATGGGGATTTTCTCTAAGGATTTATGGAGAAAAGCTAACAAATTATTCACTCTTAACTTTGGAAAGGAAGCCCACTGCGACAGAGTATCATTTTTCATATGTGCCATAATGCAACATAGATTCCAAACCCTGATTATATTATTTTATTTACTTCTAGCTTTTTTAAATATGCTAAGATAAGAGGACATCATGGGGTTTTTGGGAAACATAGCACAGTCCTCAGGAGGCATGTCTGTGGTTATTAAAAAACTCTGTTTTGATGCTGGTTTTTGTACTCATGACCCTTCATTTACGCTGCAGTCATAAACAAATGGAAATGTATCTCAAATTGACTCTACAGCCGCTTCCATTTAACATTAATTGACTTAAGTTGTGACTGTGGCTATCAAAATTATTTTATAGTAACAATAGTGTCATGTTATACTTGTGTTATTACAAATATTGTTATTGTTTATTTTATTTTATCATTATTGTCTTTTTTCAATTGAGGAATTTTCATCTTTTTTTAAATAGATAGGACAGCTGAAGAGAGACAGGACATACGGGGAGCAGAGAGTGGGGGGCAACATGCAGCGAATGGTTGAGGGTATTGAACCTGCAACCACTGCAACAAGGATTATAGTCTCTGTATATGGGGGGCGTGCTTAGACCGCTAGGCCACGGGACCCCTTAAGTGTTAATATAGTTTTGCTGGTTATGTCTTCACTGAAAATATAATACACATATTCATAATACACATTTTGAGATTCAGTTAATGTGACGTGGTACTGCACTGTTTACCGACCAACAGCTGCCACTGTCTGTGCGTCATCTTCCTCTTTATCATACTGCTTTGTTTTCCCCTTCATCATACGCTGCCAGTCTGCATTTAGGAATACGGTGGGATCAGACACATGTTTTCTTGCTAATTAAACAAATGAACCAGCGATCACGATGAGGAGAAATGTTTATCTAACAAGTTGCTACTGAGGCTATCTTCTCACCCTCCTGTTTCTTCCTCCTGTACCTGAGTGCTCTGGATCTCTCCTCCTGCTGTAAGCTGTGTCGGGCATTGAGTGGTGAGTGAGTGGTTAATTGACTCAGAGAAAAGGGAGCGGAGCACATATGTTGTCAGTCTGACTGTGTGTCTGTATTTAATATCACATACAGGGCCACATACGAAACATTCAGCGTTTAAGGTAGCGCTGCTACAGATAATGACACCCAGGCGACTGCCTGTACCGCCTCTTCCTTGAGCTAGCCCTGAGTAAAGAGGTTTAGTTACTGAGAAATCACTAAGTAACATTGGTCTTATCTTATATGCTATCACATCCACATTTTTAGATCTACATTCCCCTCTAACTTGATAAAGCAGACTGAAACATAAAACTGGCTGAAGAAATAATTCACATTTTAGCACTTTTGGATCTGAAGAATTCATTAAGAAGTTCAAGGTTCAAAAACAGTCGCAGTTTGGTTTATCTGAGGTTACTTGGTTAGGTGGAAGTTTATGTACATTCTTAACGCTTGTTACAGAAGTGACTTAAGTTTCACAACAAACACACCATGATATTACGGGAGTATGTAAATTAGAAGAAGAGAAACAACACTGACTGCTTTTTTCTTTCAAGACTTCAACTCTAATCTTCAACAGTCCCCTAACTATCGCCCTCGACTGCCAACCTGACCACATCTTAGTGATCTTTATGCTACATCACTTAACCACCAAAGCAATATGAACCAAGCAGCAGATCACAACAGCAATATCCTCGGAAAACAGACCAAGCTGCTGTATTTAAACACGTTAGGCATTAGAGATACGGTATAACAACCCATCTGATGTGAAAAAAAAAAATCCCATTTCAGTCAAGCCTTCAGCTGCCAATGGAAGTACTCAACAGAGAAGCAATCCACTCAGTCAATCACATAAACACTGAAGGAGGCTGCCACTGCTGCTGCTTTCTGGACAAGAATGGAGAAATCTTTTGTCTTGATACTTATTTGTCCTTGCACACATGTGGCATTTTGGGTGTGTTAACAATGATGTGAGAATTCCGTGGACTTTGTACATATTAACTTTTAACTCTCAGTGCCAGTTCTGCCCGCTGTTCTCCATGTTTAATATAAAACCAACATGTCCCTCCTACATCCAATATTAACCCCAAAAATCTGCTTCTCCCCACTAAGTTGGCAAAAGAACATTTGATGGTGGCTGATAGCTGCCTTCAGTGTCATCTGACTCTAGCAAAATTATGAAAACATGGTCATCAGACCTCCATCAAACAGGTAAAATGCTTGGATGCTGAGAGAGAAAGCTTTACTAATCAACATCAAATATATTTTCTTATATATTTTCATAAATTCAAACTTCTGCAGGATGTTTGTTGCAAAAGCTTGCACTGCAATAACTATACAAATTTTGGTTATTGAACATTTCTTCTCTTAACAGCCACAAAATTGAGGTGGTATGCTTGACACCTCACACCCTAAAGGGCAGCCATGTTGGCCAAGTAGTGAAAGAGAAGGATTTGACATCAGATCAGATAGCAGATTATTTTTTTGTATCTGTAAACAGCCTGAACACGAGGAGGTTAATATAAATATAGATTAATTTGAATGTGTCTTTGAACGAATTTAATGAAGGTCAGGTACGCAGATGTTTTGGTAGATTCTGGTCATATGTTGGAGATAAAACTTTGCCTAGTTTCAATTTTTTATTTCAAAAATGGCGAATAAACTTTTTTTTAGGGATGTCACTTCTGGAAAGCATACAACGGTGAATGTTTGAGACAACCCGCCACTGTTGAGATTCTGGCATTATGTAAATAAGCACACAGTGAGCATAGAGGGTGCTTTTGTCATAGTGAAAGTATCCGAGTTGAGTTGCAGCGTTATTCTCTTCAGGGGAATTGTTGTTAATAATGAAAAGAAGAAGATAACACCACTCCTTTTATTTCAAGACTAGCTCTACATATTTAAAGAGGTGCTTGTAAATTCCTCTTGTCTTTGTCCTCACTTTTTTCATTTCCATCAAAGACTCCCTCTAGTCAGTTCTATCAAATGCTTCTTTGTTCGCTTGTGGTTTATTGACACTTCCTCTGTGATCTTGGTGATCTTCCTCTCGGATGCCTCTCTCTGTGGCCTTTCTGAGCTGTCTCCCTCTTTCACAGTACTGCTGTTTGCTGTAGCTTACAACACTTTGGTTCTGATGTTTCCTCTTTGTTTTTGTGAACTCCCAACCTTCCCTTATCTGAGTCATATACTGTATGACATCCGATGACATACTCCATGTTATCTGTTCTGCTCTCGGCTCTTCCTTTTAGCCTGTCTGGTGCTGTTTGCGAGTAAGTTTCACCATCCCCTTTTGTCAGTAGCCTTAGGCCATTATACCCTGGATGTTTTTACCTGCTGGTCTCTTCCTGCCTCTGCTGCTTGAACTTTTGAACCTCTAGACCCAGAGCTTGGCATTTGTATGTACAGCTTGGTATACTATGTTTAAGTGCACTTCACTTTAATATATCTCTTACTTTTTCAAGTGGCCCCGATCAACGTGAGCTCCTTGTTTTCCTTTGGTCAAGCATTATTTTTCCTGTTGTGGATTTCAGGTCTCTCCAAGTTTTCAAAGGGTATGCTTTTTCCTCCTCCTTCTTTTTACTTGCCATGTGTTCACCCAGAACCCCAAATGGACAACAGAAACATAGACTTCTGCACCACAAACAGGGTAATTACCCATATAATTAGGTGTATAAGACACACTTTGTTTAATTGACAAAGTGGGCTTCATTCTAAAAACCAATGCCACAAGAGCTACATAGCAGCACAGATGGACTAACTCAGTGATACCACATCATCAATTAATGAAGAACACAAATGATTAACAGTTTGAGTAATATATGACGTACCATTCATTCATGAATTCACTATAAATATCCAGAACAAATGCTGTTAATTCATGTGTTAATCACCACCAAGGGTCCATTATACATTGTTTTTCATGGTGACTTTATGATGGTGCTCCACAAAGTATAATCACAACATGATAATATCTTTTTGAATTATTAGGTAATGATTAATTCAGACAGATGCTGATTATGATTTCATATTTCCTTCCACAGCAAAATTACCTCTTTGAATAACGTATCATTTTGCATCTATAATTAATTAATTAATTTATCATTTTTTGAAGTTGTCAAAAGAACTTTGTGTTAATCAATCAGCCAAGGACCAAAGTCATATAAAGCAATAAAACACTTTAATTCCAGCCATGACCTTGTCCTAGTCCTTTTGTTTCCCGGACCTTTTGTTTTGTTCTTCGTACAGCCGTTATCCATTGTACAGCCACCTAACAGTAACATGCATACAGTATAAACACACACACTTTTCCTCTGCAGAAAAACATCTCTTTAGCTTTGTGTAGTGGATGTACTGTAAGCAGCACACTGAAGCAGCCTTGAATGCAGCTCTGGAGGGTTGCAGGCCCATTACATCCCCGGCTGGCTCTTTTCCCTCCCATCAGCTATTACTATTATTATTGTTGCATGGTCTTCCAACAGCTGTCAGCAGCAGTATTCACAGCAGTCATTAGATGAATCTCACTGAGACAATTATGCACGGGATCTGAATCAAATGAACAACTGCAGAGCTTTACACTGTGGAGCACAACAATGGCCCTGATGTTGGAAAAATTAGTTAAAGTCATCAGTTAAGTTGTCCACCGACTTTCTACAAAAAAAATGCTGACTATTACTTTTTGATAAAACTAATATAAGGTTACAAGTAAAAATAATGTCCTGGGCAAGATTTAATATTGAAAGATATAGAACCAATATGCTGAGTAAAACAGACATTTAACCATGCCAATGTTTCAAAAGTTAGGAGGAAAATTTCATACATGATACATGCACTTAATGAGCTGGGTTAGTCTAGGCCAGTATTTGGTTTATGCTCCAGGGAGTCATCCATAACAGAGGCTTCTCATTCTTACAGGTATGTGAGGAAAACATCAAATGAAAAATTCTACCAGACCTCATTGTCAAAAAGAAGATTTTTTTACACTCCAATTGGCTCAAACAACAGGCAGGACCACCCTCAGATCTTTCTCAGTTGGCACATATACTCGTTCCTATAGGGCATGAAAATAATTGATGCCATCTGTTCAGAGGGCACCAAAAGTCCAGTACACTTCTACCATGATGTCCCCCCTGACTGTCCTCCTATTAGGTCTGTGGAAATGTGGAGACTGAGACTTTATAACACCCTTTACAGAAATCCTACATTTCTAAGTAACATGGCATGAAACTGGCCCAGTGGGTCAGCTGTTAAATTAACAAGTGCTATCTAGAATGTAGGGAAATTATTATTTTTTTGTCTTACAGGCATCCAAGGTTTTAAGCAGCACACTTGTGGGCAGTTGGTCAGTTTGCTGTCAACCTGATTTGAGGAGTTTTCTCTCTAATAGGCTCACTTTCCTCCAGAAATTAGAGCAGTAATGTAACCATTATGCAATAAGCTGCACAAGGACCTTCCTGTCCTATCTTCCTCCTACCTCATGTCACCAAATGGTCATTTTTCACTGCTTTATCTGTAAGGATCTGTAGGAGAAACATAACCTGTAATGTTTTGATAATGGTTTTTTCATTGTGAAAATCCAGAAAATAGACACTGGGCAACATAAAGGGCTGGTAATAACTTAATGGCCAACCCATATTTAATCCTGAAATGAGGGGGAAATGAAGTACCAAAAATAAAAAAAAAAGGTTTCTTCTGGAGCATTATCATAAATCAATTATACGTAACAGTAACCAACAGTATATATTTTATGTTTTCCCAAAATATGACCTCTAACTTATATTATATCATATTATATTATATTATATTATATTATATTATATTATATTATATTATATTATATTATATTATATTATATTATATTATATTATATTATATTATAATTTATTCAATACACTTTATTTTCCTGGTAAGAACAAAAACGTTTTTAAAAAGTAAAAAAAAAAAGAGCACACAAAAAATTATACCAGAAATACAGTCAAATACAGCATATAATAGTCATGCATAATGATGTCACCTTGCAGCGCATTGGCGACTCAATCAAGATAATTAAAATCAAACAAAGTTTTGTTCAGTAGTAATTGGTAAGTGACATTCTTGGGCTGCTTTCATTGCTACGGTAAATGCTGTGAAAGCTTTGCCATTGAAATTAGCCCATGAAATGCTACAATGCTAAGAATAAATGAGCACATGAAAATTTAACATCAGATCCGGGTCCAGATAAGACCGTATCTTTGTCCTGCAGTCTACCATTTGTTGTTGCTCACCATAGTCCATTGTAAAACCAACTTACTAACATCATACTGCAGAAAGCATTCTCTTTACTGAAAAAAAAACAGGAGTATCACTGTCTGCAAACTCCCCAACAGAAGCGTCACTTTGAGTGAAAAGGGGTCACAATGATTGATGACTTTATTTGGCTGACTGACACTGGGCATCAGATTTTATGAGGATGGTATATTCGGCCAGTGTTGCATTGAAAACAAACTTTCCAGGGACACAAGACAGGAAAGAGCAGCAAATTGAGGTGGGACCTTGCAGTGTTACACAAGGGTTATTTAAGGTAGGGGTTTGGAAAGCAATGAGAAAACCTGACTTCTCTGACTCTGTTGGGAAGAGGATGATATTCTGAGGACTGCATCACCCAAGGTTGGAAAAAGATATGTTTTGGTAAAAGAAGCCGGGCAGAGAAGAAACGCTGATGATTAAGCTCTGTGCTCTGAGGTGCATGAGGACAAGCTGGTGTAAGTTGACAGCTGTTCAGGGTTAAAATCCTGGACTATGCTAAGACATGTAGTAAGTCCTCATGACATTATGAAGTGGATAAAGTCATTGTGACGTTTATACAGATCCCTTTAGTCCTAATGGTATTTTTAACAACATGTCCTTGTTGTCTTTTAAGCAATGTTTGGGATTCAGTTGCACAAAAACATGACAAATTCAGCCTCATTGGAGGAACTGCAGCCTCTCAGTTTCTTCCTTCATCATCCATACAGTGATGTGAGTGGGTGGGAATGCTATGATAATAAGGTTCTGTGCTGATGGCTGCCTGAATGTTGTCTAAAGAGGAATGGTGAAAACCAGTGCACACAGATGCAGAGGCAGATAAACACCAAAACAAACATGGTGAGCACTCCAGAAGAACCCCTGCCAGATATGATCTAGAGTCTGACCCAAGACAGGGGGAGGCAACTGTTGAAGTTTTACAGTTGTGGTTACAACAGCATACCTCTGATTGGTGCGTCTGGGTGTCATTTCTACTTTCTTGTCTTCCATGTGTGACTTTATGTGGTCAGCCTTCGTTGTTGAAACAGTCAGAGGTGAAGGGGTCAGCACAAACAACACATTAATACCACATGCAGCCAGCATGTTATCAAAACAAAAGCAACCAGTGTTTTCTTTGGTCCAGTGGTGATGGGATAGAGTATACACATTATTGGATTTTTTTTGCAGCAGAGCAGCTGGCATGACTGCAACACTTAAGCAGACACTAGCATAGGAGGAAGCAGAATTGATCAGGGAGTGGGACTGGTTTTGCATGCTTGCCTATGCAAATCACCTCTGTTGATGATACATCAACACAGGAGCAGATCCAAATTGCCTCACCCCTTTTCGACCAGGGCAGTTTCAGGGCCGGTTCGGAGCCGGTGCTCAATTGAGAACCGTTTTTTCATGTTTCGACTGTGAGTGAACCGGCTACCAGCCGGGAAAACCGGTTCCAGAGCAGCTCCAACTCTTTGCTGGTGTAGAACAGCGAACCGCTTATGTCAGGCCGAGGAGTGGGGTTGCCGTGATCAAAAAACGCAAACCAAACGTGTTTCCGCCATTGTCCTGCAGCGAAAAAATAAAAGAGACTAATAGATTTCAAGGCAAACAGTGGTCAGCCGAGGAGACAAGCTGCCGTTGTCCGCCACCATTGTTGTTGTGAGGGAAAGTTTGCGCTAGCGCTGCTGGGAAAAGCAGTCACATAAATCTGATGTCATGACGTGCCTCTTCCACAGGCTCGAGAGTGCGGAAAAACAAACGTGTGCCGCGCTGGTTCACATTCATCCAGCTCCGAACCAGCGCAAGCACCAACCCGGTTCGCATTGGTCGAAAATAAGTTATAGAACCTTTGTTTTCACAGTAAGTGGGCTACAAAAACAATGCAGAAGCTTTTTTGCTTCCACATTCTCAGGGTTGCCAGGCTGAAGGATGACTCTATGCATAGGCAAATATAAATGTCTTTTCCATTATAGAGACTTCTAAGTTTGCGGAATTGAAAATACAAATATCAAATCTGAGATTGAGGATGCAATAATCTATTCAGTTGGAAAACAAAATAACTTTATTGGCGAGGTCAAACAGACTAGTAGAGCATTATAAAAAATCACCGAACCAAAGCAGAATTCCAGGGAAACTGCAGCGACAGGTTTTTGGGACATAGAGAGAGCTAAAATTCAACAAATGGTTTCCTCTTTCCTCTTGAATTGCAAAACTGAAATGTTGCTCGGGGCTAAACACACAAATCACTACGGAGACAAAATCAGGTGTCACAGACAGAAAATTGGTGAGCACTCCTCTGTGATCAGCGACAGGGAATATGCACATGTAGGAGTTTCACCACTTCTGTGACCTTTGTGCTGCACAGTAATGGAAAAGTCTGTGATACATCGTGCATGTCAGAATTTTAATTCAATTTGCTAGTCATGTGAGGATGACATGGCTCTTTAACTTCACTTCCAAATGAAATGAAATAAATCATGACTGGTTCTTTTATTTAATTTTCATTGGAGACATGGGAGCTATATTACTTTTTATGAATATAACGCTTACCACAGTGAACTACAGGATACTCATTTTCTTTGACTTGTTGATGAGGGAAGTGTTGCTCCTTGTAACCATGCACTCACTGAATTAGTCTGCTATTATCTCCAGGTCCCTTTTCCCGTGAAGAAGTCTTGTGAAAGTTTAGTTTGGATTATATAATGGTTAACTAGTTGTCATCCAGTCTTTTTGGTGGTTAACCTGACACTCACTTTTTTTATTGGAGTTTAGGGCATTAGGGCATGGAATCCCAGGGTCATCCCTGGCAATGATCATAATTTTATTACAAATTGTAACTTTTCTTAGAGAACTACATCATGGCTTTGATTTAAAAAACTCATTTTTGAAGGTGAGAGGACCTTCATTTTTATGGTTACAATTAACATGCACTTACAGTGAATTAATTGTGAGTTCATGCGTCATAAAACAACCGTGACTGTTGATTTCATAGAGTAAACAAAAACCTGTATCTACCTGGCTAGATCGACCCACTGACCTCGCTTTGTGGACCACATCACTCAATAATAAATTCACCCTCCTTTGCGTCCATCACGATAACGCTGCTGGAGGCATTTTGTCACTTGAGTGTAAACACATGTTGTTTTTGGGCAGCGGCTGAAATGGCTGATGCTGTTGTTTTCCTTGGGAGGACAGTATCTCCTGAGGGTTGCATGTTGTGAGAAAGCAGGCCGGTCAGTGCCGTGGCTAAGAGAAAATCTAAGTAAACTGACTCATAGGTCAGAGGAGTGGGACTGTCGGAGAAGCAGCTATCAACAGAGGGCCTCAGGCCTGGGAAGAACACAGAGCAGTGAGCAGGTAGAAAAGTCTCATTCCTTTTACCTTCTGTGCTCGCATTCTGCTTGCCGCTGCTACAACAACGATTTTCTGCAAATTTGGTATTTGTTAAGCCTTACAAATTTTAACTCATGGCCATTTTTCTTTACTTTCTGTTCAATAAAACGCGATCAAAGCTGCTGCAAACAATAGAAGGTTAACTCTGCACTTCCTTAGGTTTACACTGAAGGCTATTTGTTTTGATGACTCATCACTTACACTGACCATTTGGTGAAGCTGCATGCCTCCCTTATCCACTCTCCACCTCTGTAAAGTCACAATTCTCTTTTATCATCTTTAAAAATCTTCTATTTTTGCACTAAACAACAGTACAGGGTTTTAATCTGAGTTTGAATTGTACCTTTATGATTCCATTTCATATTTAAATTAAAAACCATGCCAATTATTCCTTCTAGTCTGTGTCCAGACACTCTTAAAAGGAGCAGCCATTTTTCTCTTTGATCACCGGTGTATTGTTATTTTATCTTTGTTTTATAGCAACCATTACACGTCATAAGCACACTGTGTGCTCTCGTGTCTGTAATGAACATCTCAAAGAATCGTCTCTTTTTATCAGTTTGAATAGAAACAGCTTAGTCTCTCCTGCAATGGATCTGTTTAATGATTTCACCCAGCTGTGCAGAGTATTGCTCAGTCTTGGAAACAACAATCAGATTGTCTGGACTTAGATAACATTTTTCCAAACTCACCTCTCCATGTTTTTTCTTCAAGTCTGTCCTGATCACTCTGTAATCACTGGCCCGACAGGTGTTCCTGCTGCTTTGATCGTTTACGCCGAGAGATTCTTAACTATGCAATCATCAGCACATCAGCTCACTGTTGCTTCTCGTGATTTACTCCTGAGCTGACTTGTTAAGACGCTTTGAATCAATTTCAATGAAATACAAGAGGTTGCCTTGACACACATCTCTTAGTTTTCATTATCACTACGGTTCCTTCAGTGACTTACGCTGTATAAAAGGCAGTTACTTGTACTGAAGTGTGTCATGCCAAGTTTTCTGCCTTTTTAAACCCATTTACCCGTCATCTTTTTTGAGCAGATTAATAAAATCTAAATGTTAATGTAACCAAGAAGCCTCTAGGATGGACTGAAATCTTAAGAATGAAAAGATGCATTGTAACCAGATATTAAAAATAAATAATAGTTGATGCATCCGCTTTTCCAATAAGCCTACATAAGCTTTACCGCTCACATCAGTGAGCATTCAGTGGAAACGGGCTCTGCAGGGTCTTTCCCCTGTGATAACAGCAGCTTAAGTAAACGTTTATTTCCACTGAATTAGCCATTATTCTCTCTCTCTGATGAAGCAGTTAAACAAATGCCTCCGGTGACTTTCACACATCTGGCTGGATTGGAGGTGCACAGAGGTGTTGGAGCATAAATGTGATGCCTGATCAGTTCATCCAATGAATGATCTGTGTGGGAGAGGTGTTAACAACTGTTAGTGTTGAAACTGTAGTGCTTAAGAGCAAAAGTTGTACTTTCTCTGGGGTTAGCTGGCTGGTACCAAGCAGCTTTAAGTCCAGTATTAACACCCCGGCTCTGAAGAGCTGAATCTGAGTTTGCAAAGAGGAAACAAAGATGAATTACAATCCAATACGTGAGCAGGCTGCAGACGCATCTTTGTGACATACAGACAGAAAGTGTGGATGAAGTGTCTAAGACTTCTTTCACATATTACATACACTTAAAACAAACGTAGTCTGTCGTTTCATTGAGGAGGCTGCAGAGTAAAAGGTTGAGGCTATTGTTAACCTCATATCACTGAAACCACTTCCCTCAGTGTTGCTAATTATCATCTGATAAGTTCACACCTCAGTTAGTGCTTAGTGTTAGCACTACTTGAACTCAGCACACCCTCAGAAATAATTAATTATCTTATTCTCTTTGATAGACCAGGATACAAGGTTGATATTTCCATGGGTACAATGAGCTGCTTATTGTTCCTCATAAAACACTAACTGTTTGGTCCATTAGTCATTATGCATCTTCATGCTCAAACTGTATCGTTTAACCTTTAGGTCGTGGTATTTGTCAGCAAGCTTTTACCTTTAATGCTTTGCCAGCAGTGGTCAGTGCCAACTTTACCCTGTAAGTTCTGACTGTTAAAAGTTTGTTATTCTAAATTGAGAAATCTTATTTCGCCGGAGACAACCAGATCAGACACAACATATCAAATCAACCTGCAGAAAGGAGACCAGCACATTTATAGTTCAAGGTTTCACCTCTTCCTGTTGACAATGTTGCAAAAACCTCCGACCGCATCGGTAAACAACATTAGACTGGTGGATAATGGCTTTTGCAGTGTTGCAGGACTGGAGGAGTAAAAAGAGGACCTTATACAAGTGCTGATGCTATTTTTTTTTACTGTAGTAACAATGCTTACAAGAAAGCTAGATTTCTTTTTTAACCGTCCTGTTAAGTTCATTTCTCTGGAACAGCAATAATGGTCCTGGGTCAATTTGACCTGGGGCATATTCAATTATCTAAAAGTGTCAGAACCACAAAAAAATCCCAGTACACATGTTTTAAAATCTAATTTTGAACTCTATTACTAACCATTTAAATCAAGATTTGGTCCATTGGTGTTCTTTAATACTCACAGATCATGGTTCAATAAGGATAACTCACTCGTTTCTCATTCAAATTAGTTAAAACGTTCTTTAATGTACATTGGAAAGCCCTAAATATAAATACAATAGTTTTAAATGACAGATTTTTGAAGGCTTGGAAGGCATATATTGCCTAAAAAAGACTTTTAAAAGGGTCAATTTGACCCGCAACATAACAGGAGGGTTAAACAAGAATCAAGGATTTTAGGAGAAGTACAAGCTCAGAGCAGAGTCATGTTACTTGCACTCACCTAAACCAACAGGACTAAAGTGTTGTGATGATGTTTAACTCTGATAAATTAAAGAATCAAGGGAAAGTAGTCTGTCACTAACACATCAGTAACAGTGGACAGGCCTGGTGAGCCAGTATCAATGAAAAACTGTGCTGGATAAGTTGTAGAGAATTTGGGAAATGTGAGTGGGGGAGTTTCTCGTACTAAACCAGTAATGGCTGACTGAGAGGCAGGTGTGCTTGGAGGAGCAGGGTTGTGTCCTTGGCTGAGGATGGCATCTCTCTGTGGGCAACTATTGTGAAAGTGGAAAATAAAATACATTGTTCTACATGAAAAATCAAAAGACTCAAACTGTACAGAAAACTCAATTGATCCCCCAAGGGGCAATTTGCTTGGAGCAGCTTGTACACCAAACAAAGTGACACACATGCTGTAATAGTCTGTCTCCCTGGTCCTCCTCTCCAGCTACATTTCCTATCCTCATGGTCTCTTCATTGCAATTTCTCATCAATTCCCCAGAGGTCCTTGGACTTTTAGTCCTTTCTCCCTTTCACCCAGCCATACACTCACCTGTTCCCACTTCTCTCGTCGACCTCATGTCTTTTATATATACCCTACCATTTCCTTAGCCTTATTACTTTGTTGCCGGTTTGCCTTGTGGTGATTTTTCTTTTTTCTCTTTCAGTCATCGTGACTTCCTGCTTTCTTGCCTGCCTGTACATGAGCCTTGCTCTCCTATACGTCTGTGAAGTAATCCTGCTGTGTGAGGTCTGCATTTGGTTCCAATATCTCATTCTCCTTATCCACACTCATACATTGATATAAAAAATACAGCAAGTTGTTGGTACAGGAGAGCTAAAATGTGATAGAATGTAAAAATAATACTGATAAATAAAGGGTAACCTACAGCATTCAATAGTCCAATCTGCACAAGGGATAACATTTTAATATTGCAATTAGTCTTGGTAGCAGAAACTTAACAGCACTCTGATGGGAATAGAGGAATTTTAGGTTCTGAAAAAGCATGTCTAAAAATATACAGTACAGAGTGAAGAAGAAATCTCCAGCTGTCACCCAATCAGATCCACATATTGGAAAAACATACATTTCTTACATAAGAGATTGTACTATAGTGACAACATACTTACTTCTAGAATAGAAAATAACTTTAAGGTCTACTTTATGCATGCAAAAGGAGACATTTCTCTTTGATTTGCATGCGCAAATAAAACACAAGCTTTCACATTACACAAGGAGACACATTTTAAACCAATAAACACACAATGTTTCCGCTACCTTCCTCTGTTTCTGCTACTTTAAACACGTTACAAGTTACAAGTGTTACAAGTGTGGCAACCTCCAACTCTGCTACTAAAAAACTATATTTCTGGGGTGTGGTGTGCTGTGGCGTTGGCGCATTGAACATCTGATGCAGTGCACATATAAACACAAGATCCAGGACTACGTTCCACAAGATTTAACAATTGTTGCAATGTTCATACATTTGATCAGTAGATGGATTTGGATGATTCAATCTAAATAAGAAGTTGAAGGAAAAATCTAAATCCTCTTAATAGGATCATAATAATACTAAAGATTAATAAGGTTATCATTTAACATACATCATTAATGTATCTACAATCTGGTACCAGTCTTTAAACAACTCAGGTTAATCTGAGGCATCTATAAATCTGGTGGATATAGTTATCACCACAAAAAATGATCCATCAATCTTCAAGGAAACATTAATATCATTAATTTGGGGTATTTATTATGAAATATTGAGATTCAAAGAGTTAAATTTAACTAATATGTTGTCTCTTCGTCTGCCTGTAAGGGTTTTGGAGGGAAAAGAGGGAACGTGAGGCTAGGGTGGAATTCTATAGACCTAATGGGTGTGGTTCAGGCAGGATGCAGGCAGACATGATGTGATGCAGACAATGACAGGCTTATGATTGAACTGCAAACATAAAGATGTCCTCATTAGTTGAGACAAATAAAGCAAAATAAAGGTAGAAATATCTGAAATATAAAATATGCAGAGTGTAAGTGATTATGAAATGAGCCGAGTGATGTATTCTTGCATCTTTTATACTCCTATAAACTATATGCCTTTAAAACACAGAAGCTAACACATGGGATCAATAGTATATAACAAGGGATCAAGGCATAGGGATGTTGTTACCAAGCCCTCAAGTACTCCTGTCTCCCTGGTATGTCAAAAGCGGAGTCATTATATTCACTTCACCTGTATCAAGTTCCTCCAACCGGCTCTTCAAGAGCTACTCTCGTCTGCAGCTTTCACTATGATGCCCCGAGGCGATGCTGATGCGGTGAAATGTGCTGTGAAAATGCTTGCGAGAATATCCACAACCCCCTCGATCAATAGGATTTTTCCCCCCTCAGAAGTCTTCCACTGTGGGGAGTTAACTTAGGTGAATTTTATTATAACGACAAGCAACAGAGTAGTTTAAAATCTGTAGCAAGGATATTATCTCTGACCTTTGCTTTTATCCCCCCGCGATTTCACAGGAACAGTCGGTCTCGAGGTGATCAGCATCCTGAGAATTCATTAGATAATGGTCGTGTTTGGTAATATTCCCATATGTGAATGCGACACTGTCCTTGTTCATTGTTCATGGATTAAAGGAAAGCCAAAATAAAGAAGAAAGAATAGATTAAAGTGACCCTGGCAGACTCACAAAGACATTGATCCTGTTACAACCTCAGGAAAGTGTAAAGTCACCACGTTTTTAATATTCAAGTGCAACGTTTGAGCTGTGATTTTGTAAGATTTTTCAGGGTGTTTGAGAATGAGAACTAGTAATCAAGGGTACAGGCTGCCAGTTCAGCCTTGAATTGTAATGTGTTTTTCACACAGCAAAATAGATAGGCATGAATGACTTTGGCCTTTTTCCTCCTTTCTAATTCCCCTTCAGCATCAGGGAGGATTGATAAGGACAAAAATGCCAAGTCACTCGAGCTTTTCTAAAGCTCTGTTGCAAAGACAAGACAGGACTGTGTTGCTTACATTTGTTTGTTTAAACTGTCAAGCTGGACCAGAGTCAATTTAGTGTGTGCACAGTGAAGATGCAAAGAGTTTTGCAGGTTACATTCTGAATTTCTGCTTCATGAAAAATAAATCCAGAACTGGTGAGAGGGTTTAAGTGGCTTAATTACCAAGTTGAACACTCGTATGATGATGCTTGTATTCAGAGAGGTCTGTTCACGGCAGGTCAAATAGACCCTTAGGCCACCGGCAAGGGTTCTAAATCTACGCCCGCTTGGTGTAAGAGATAAGTCAGAAGAGTGATCTCTGGGACTATTAGTGTAAATTATAAGTTATAAGTTAAATAATTTAAATGCCATGTGAAGACTGACAACAGCAAAGATTTATCACCTCAACAAATCCCTGCACTGTACTTGTATGTTAGAATTGGTCAATTTTCAACATCTCCCAAAACAACAGAAATGATTGTTTGAAATCACCTGCGACTGTTTTCCACAACCCAAACCTGAGTTGACGTGATTGTTCAATGGTTACAGTTTGGTTGGTTTAGGCACCATGAATAAAGAGTGGGGCTAAGGAAAAGATGATTACTACTGTCAAAATAGGCACATGCATTTAGTTGCATACAGAGCTTATGTCATGTAAATGTTGTGCCCTGTATTCATATGCCCTTGGTCATATCAAATCAAGACTAAAGGCTCACTAAGTAATATTAGGAAAAGGATAAAAAAAAAAGCACCACATACTTGTACGTCGATGCGTCTGTGACACGCAGCAATTCTCCGCCAAACAAAGACATTTCTGTTGGTTTGCTTTAAAAAAAAAAAAAAAAAAAGGGGAAAACATATTTTCTTAATACATATAGGATTCACAGGACAGTTGGTAAGACATCACGGTAGTTGACAGCTCGTTTCCTAGCAACACCAGCTCTCAAATGTCAGTCAAACACTGCCACGGGAAATGCCCACAAAGAGACTTGAGGCTTAGATGCTGTTTTGCAAAAACATGCCCACTACCGCTGCAGTATCAAAAACAGCGTGCCTATATTCTCACAAAAAAAACAAAGGAGTATTCATTTCAGCTTTACAATATGAAACAGATTTTTTTTTCTGTAATTGCAGTTTGATCAGCATTTCCACACTTTAAGAAACATCAGGCCTCGTTCTCTGTCAAAGGCTTGCTTCATGTGAGGTAGGTGGACAGTGGGTCAAGAGATGTGGTGTAATAAACAAGCACTCACTACCTTTGATGATATCCTGCTTATTATTCAGCTAGCTGTATATCTGCTAATTTTAATCATATGAGACTTGCAGTGGGAAAACATCCTTCCCGCCTTATAGAACAGCTCCACAGCCATCGATTCTGAGTGCTCTCTGTAAGTAATTACAATGCATTAGACACCTCTCAAGAGGTGCACAGCAACTCCAGTGAGAGCAGCTTAACCCTGCAGAAACACAACACTCCAAAGAACTCTGTCCCACCACTGAAAACAGGTGGGGATGTTACAAGAATAGTGAACTGATGCACAATGGAGAAGATCGATACGCACTATTTATCTGATTTTGTATTTATTTACGTCCCCTTGATGTATAATCTGTAAGATGATCATGTGTTAATTGAAGCCAAGTAACTCGTATTCCCACCACATCTTTGATCAAAAGAAGCTTTACTCACGAGTGATGTGAAAAATCCAGATGATAGAAGATCTGCAATTTCTGTCAAAGCCCCCATGTGGACCCAATTTTAACAGAGCAGTATACAGCCTTCCTAAAACTGAAACAAAGAGATGCATAACATAAATAAATTATACTTGATCAATCCGTGCCTGCCTCTGACATTGTGAGCATGAAGCATAAATATCTGTGCTGACTGGAGCTGACAGTGAGTTGAGCTCATGTTGAGAAGTCCAGCTGAAGTCATTTCAATGATAAAAGAAAAATAATAGAAATGACACGAATAGCTTGGATAAATATATATATAGTATACCTTTCTAGCAATATCACAGCTGTTCTCTTGATCGTAGATTCCCTTCAGGACCCAACATAAAATCTTCAGCCTTCTTTATCATCATAAGAACCTGATGATAAGAAATGATCAAAGTTTAAGATGCCTCTGCAGGTATAATCTATCTTTAAGTTAAAAAGTGTAAAAAAAAAACATTCTTGATCTGTTTCATGGGGACTGTGGGGGAATGGTTTCAGAAAAGTGGGTTCACATTTGATTGATATCAACCTCAAAACTGTCAACAAATTATGACCCAAATGTTGCTCAATCCTTATTGGTGGAACGCCTTCTTTACTGCTGAGCCCCACCTACTTTAAACCTTTAAATGGGGAAGAGAATCACACATTAATTCACATAACTTGAACTTTCCCTCTATCAGAAAACAACCAGCTTATGTGGAATTCCACTGATTGGCAATAAATCAATCAATCCATCTTTGTTTGTAAATCGCCCATTCATAATAAATATTATCTCAAGATATTTTACAAACAGAGCATGCCCTGACTGTACTCTTTGTTATATTATTTACAAAAAACTAACATTAACATAAGACCAGATTTAAGCTTCCTTTAACATGCAGAGCTCCTGAGCAGAACCAGACTCATGTGCGATGTTGGGCTTGGAAAGAGGGATTGAGTAAGATGCAGAAAAAGAGAGATAGATAGAGAAAAACAACAACAACAACAGCTCATACAGACTTGTGGTTTCATTATAAATAATACTGGTAAAAGTATTGGTATGTACTATTTGCTGAATCAGTGATGTAATGATAATAGACTGTTTATAATAGTAACAGGGTCAATATGTCTAATATTACCATGTATGGTTATGATTATGATGACAGTGGTAGTGATGATAATATGAACTATATCAGTTGTAGCAAAGTAAATTTAAAGTTGACATCAGCATTATAACAGTGATAGATAACAGTTTAGCAGCTAGAGTCTGTCAGGTCAATGCAGCAGGCCGTCGACAGCACCGATCCAGAGGAACCTACAAGACAAGGGAGCTCAGAGACTCCCAGGAAGATCTATGATTAGTAACTTTAATGGGATATGGAGATTTAAAGTTGGTGACATGCAGACCAATAAAGTTCTCCCGGCAGACTAGCAGCAAAATTGAGAGTTCAGGGTTTTTTTACATTTAAGCTTGAAATTGCACTGAATAAACCACAGATTCTAACATGTGAGAGATAACAGTATATACATGAGCAACTGCTGTGTACATGTGTATCTAAAGTTTAAAAAAAGTCTCCTGGAGGATCAATAAATAATGTCTTAATGACAAAGACAACAGAATACATCAAAAATACGTCTGACAACACTAACTTTGTGAATGCATATCATCTCATGATGAAGGGAGGGAGAGGCAAACCCGGTGCCAACCAGAAAGACAGGATCCGTCAGAGAAAGATCAAACACACTCACAAATGCAGTCAAAGAGAGTTTTTAACTCAAAACAGACTTCAGGATTAACTGTGATATTAAACATTTTAGCTTGAATGGCAAATGTTTGGGTTTGAACAAGAGTGGGCAGGACTGCAGTTACTTTAATTTTGCAGGAATGTGTTGTGTGAAAGATTTAAAAGAAACAGACCTCCATCTTGACAGTTTTCTTTAATTGTTGTGTAATTAAAAATAAAAAGAAGACAGGAAGATTAAAACATGTTAGTGTTGAATTGATTATAGCTAATGTCTTTCTGCAAACTCATTCACTTCACATGCAGGGAAATAAACCTCCTTTCACCCTGGACCACTACAATACTTCCAAGGTTGTTATTGATTAATTTCAGCTCTTCATCTAAATGGCATATACATCCAACATGACAAAGGCAGGTTGATTGCTGGTGCCAGCTGGCCTTGTAATCAAATAGCGCACTGCAGTCCCTGAAGGGCTGCACATGGTGTTGAAACAAATGAAGGAGTATATTTGTTGTTTTAACTGTCACTACAGTGCAAAACAACAACCACCTCAGGTTTCTCAGAGCTGAATCACAAATTAACTTCGACCAGTCTGTTTCCCAATGCAGCTTACTAATAACAAGCAGAGATGTGCATCATTAATTCATGAGTGGTGGGGGTGGCAGTTGAGATGTGTAGATGCCTCAGAGGAGGGTAATTAAACAGATAGAGCTGTTTCCATGCAGCAAAGCGTGCTTGCACTGCAGTGCCGCGGGAGACGAGATGTGTCTGTTGATGCTCATGAGAGTTTTTATAATTTAAAACACCCCTAAAACTTACATGTACTGTATGTTGATTCAATCTTGTCCAAGCTTCAAAGCACACATGAGCTGGTAAGTGTGTTTGGTGGTGGTGGGGGGTGTAACATGTCTTCCTCTTGGGTGTTTTGACAGGAAACATGCTCATAATTTTTCACATGATCTTCTTGGGGATCCTTTTTTTTTTTTACCATTCATTTACTAATGTATGTGTTTACATTTGAACCAAGATATTGGCTGGGGTGTAAAAGGACAGAGTACACTTTACTCTGCAGCTCCACCACACTGCACAAAATTTGCTTTGTGTTTCTTAGGATGCCTTATACTTTCAATTTGCCCCCAAATTTCAGTAGGTAATTTAGAAGGTAAACAAAACTCAGTGCATTTGAAGAACAATCCTGACCTATTGACAGAAATTGCAAAACATACAGTATGCACATCTTGAAACAATGTGGCCTATGATTCAAAACAAAAACATCAAAACAGAGAGTATTCTTAACATAACTATGACTGTGTAGATCTAATGCACTATGGCTTAGTGTGATCCATATTTGCATTTTCCTCCTCATCCTCTAGTCTCTGCTAAGAGCAAAGAGCAAAAGCAGAAGTCAGCTAATGCAATATAAAGAGAGAGGAAGCCAATCAGGTCTTGAGTCAGGGGATGGACAGGTGATAAAAAAACATGCTTGTGCCAGAAGATCGGCTTTGACCGCTATGTGAAACTAAAACTCAATGACGGCCATTTTTCAGTAACTTGCTTAACATTTATGCGGGAACAAACATTTCTAATTTAATTCACCAGACGCATAAAGCAAACTAAGATTAACTAACATCGTAATCTTTTGTTTGTAACCTAATGAATATTTTTGATGCCTCACAGCTCTTGTACAGAGTTTTTGGCTGGTTATTAAACAGACTGAAATGAATGTCTCTTAATGAAGTACAAAAGCACACAGGATCTTTAAAAGAGAGCAGGTTGAGATTTTTTTGTCACAAAACACTTCCTGTGTGTATTCAGGAAAGGATCAGCAAAGACATTAGGTGTACCGTTTTGTCCACAGGGGGCACTAAAATCAACATTAACCACATGCTCAACATGTTTGTTCACAATATTTCAAATAAAATTCCTCTGAGGAGCTTTTAACTGGTTTTGAAACAGACTTAAATTTATACTGATGCCTGTTTAACAAGACCATCAGCAACAAGATTGATTACTTCATGATGCCTGAGACCGCAGAGAGGGCGTTGGCGTTGGTGTCAGACCAGATGATCAACAGCACGCTGAATGAAAAGCCTTTTTTAACTTTTACCACGGCAGATGTTCTCAGTGAGTGACACATTTGACCATTCAGGATTAGAGTTTTGTCAGAAAATACCACCTGTTCATGGACACGGGACAAGATGCATCTGATGCATTACCTGCACTCTACTTTAAAAGGATTAAAAGGGACCAGCTCCCTTATACCAAGGATTGAAGAGCATCTGCCACCTCTATCTGGAGGACTTAATCAAATTTGTTCTGAACATTTCATTGCAGTGTATTATTTCTGTTGTATAAGATTTATATGTAAGCCTTTTAAATAGGAGTACTTATTAGTTGAAAGGATCCTTTTAACATATTTAAGGTATTCAAGTGTCTCTTCTTCCTCTTCTTGATATCGTATTACAGGGTCTCCTTTTTACAAGGCATCTTCCAAACACAATAACATTGATGAACTAAGAAAAATACACATTATTACAATATATGTCACCAGTTGATGTTTTCTGGAGTCATTCATGTGAACTGATACTTTTATCTTCATATATCTATAGCTGCAATTCTTGGCATTCAAAAGAAAAATGATTCTGCACATTCTTCACAGTCCATGATAAGAAAAGATGTGTTCACACATGATACCTGGGGACCTCTGGTAATTGGTGAACTACCCCTGACATCGGTGTTCGCTGTGGTGCATTCGCCCTGGATAAGTGAAGTCTGTAATTTTGTTGAATTTACTGACACTTCTGATTGAAAAAGTACAGAAGCTGCACGACATCCACCTTGTTAATGGTGGCAGCATCACACTCTACAGCTTACAGCCTGCTGAACATTCATATAAAGAAGACTTCTTCATTCAGTCTTTAGGACATACTGAATAAAGTTTCTAACTCTATATTATATAAAGTGTATAAGCTACCACGCAATAAAGCAGTTTGTATCAAGCCCAGCCCTCCGTCTTTCCCCCTCAATATTCAACAGTCAGAGATTTTGATTTGAACGTTTCTGCACAGATGATTTACTGGTGATAAGGCAACAATAAAGAAAACACTGTGCTTTTTAAAAATTCTGTACAAAAAGGCAACGAGGTGCAACTGTGTTTTGCAGGCAACATTGCCTTAATGTACACATTCTGTTAGCACAACAAAGGCTAACCTAAACCTGTTTGAAAGAAAGAAAATGTACCTTACTGTGTGCTGTGGAGTAGAGCTGAAGATATTTGTCCAAACCCGAACCCGACCCGACCCGGCCCGACGGTCGGATTTCGGTCAGAATTTCTATCATTTTACACAGGCTCGGGCCGGGCTCGTGCTTGCACGGTAAATCAGCGGTCAGGTGAATCTGGACTCCCCTCAGCAAGCAGTCGTGCGTCAACGGCACGAGCACTGGCTCGCGTGGAAAGTGATAATACAGGACCTCTAAAAGATCGGATCATACATCTGGCCAAAAGTTAACCAACTGAGAATGTTGCCACACTCTGACAGGGAGGCCGTACACGCCTATGCCCGCACTCTTCTGCAATCTATGCACGGTGCTGCAGGTGCACGACGAAATGTGGAGACTCGAGACCCAGAGCTCTCCAGAGACGAGCACACTCATCCCCGGCCAAAAGAGTGAATTTTGAGGAGTGGGAAAATGTACAGCGAGCTGACTGGGAAGACGACGAGGTAACTCGCTACATTTAAACGACTGCAGACTGCAGAAAGATGAAACCAATGTGCTTGGCTGGTTGAAGATCAACAGACCATCCTACCCAAAACTCGCAAAATTAGCCAGATCAGTAATGAATAATGTCGGAGCAGTCTGGCTGTAAACGGGTTCAGGCTTTAAAAAATTCTAGGTCATTCGGGTTTGGACGGGTTCGGGCAGAATTCTGTCGGGCTCGGGTCGGGTCTAACTGTTAAGGCCCGACTACAGCTCTAATGTGGAGCATTTCATCCAACTTAACATTTGTTACTTCTGGATCTTTAAATGGATTTTCGTTAGCTTTGATCAGGCTGTATTTGCATCCAAAAATGCTGTCACAGCCTTTGTTTACAATATCCAATGCAGCCTCCATCATTTTTACTGGAAAAAGAGCAGAAAAAGCTGCAGAGAGATCTTTAAAAAATAACATGCATAAAGGAAAACATTTTTCATGCATGGTGTCTGTGGAAGTTTACCAAAGGTGGACTTCTTGCTCTCTTCATGAATTTCCAGTGGGATGTACACTGTTGAGTTTAATTCTTCCCCAGAGACAAGGTGGATATCCTGCAATGTCTAAACATTTTTCAAGCAGAAATGTCAGTGAAGTAAATTACAGACTTCAATTACCTAGTACAAATGCGACACCGCAAACTCTGAAGTCAGGAGGTAATTCACAAATCACCAGAGGTCCCCAGGTGATATTAATCCCATACCAGCAGTGCTATGGTCGATTCTATTATATATTATAATATATACACATATATTAAATCATTTTTTTTCCCCAGATTAGCTACCTTACTTTTGACTTTGCTGTGACACTGGCTTTCCATTGGCTCCAACAAAATAGTACAGGAGAGGTCAGTGGAGGAATGCAGCACTGCCCTCTGCTCTCTTATAGGGAGTGATTTGCATAGAAAAAGAAGAAAACGGGAACATCCGCACAATTTAATATAGCCTTGTTCAATGACCTTACAATAAAGACCTTTAAAAAGGTTAAAATATTCAGCTTTTGTGAGACTGCACCAGAGACATGTTGATTTGACTCATTTGCAGTATGAGACTGTTTTATTGAACAAGTAAAGCAGCGTGTGGTACAAGGATTTTCTGTCATAACAGCTTTGTGTTAGCATGAAACACTGGCACAGTTTAAGTGTTACATTCTTTTACTAACTCTTGCAGCATACTTTACTTTGTACCCAGTTTGTCACTGTGTGATGAACAGCAATATATATATATTTATTTATTTCACAAAACCATGTCATTAGATAAAACATCAGTGTAGAAAATTACTGAAACAGCTCTTCAACATTTGAAGGTTTACCACTATTAATACACAAATTATTTATAGCCTGAGCTAATTTTCAAACCAAAGGAGCAAACACTGGATCTCAAAAACAGGGTGAAATGAGGTTTGGACATCCAAGAACTAATTTCAACCATTTCTCAGCCGTCTGAAAGACAGTACAGACTTCAACAGAAAACATTTTTGTCTTAGTGAATAGTTTATTTTAGGCATGAAAGATGGACAGACTATTTTTGTGGCTTTTCTCATAAGTCAACTAATAGTTTGCTAAAACTATTAGTTGACTTTCAATGTCTGTTCACTGATTAGCCTTTCTCTAGATCAGCCTTCAAAATAAATAAAACTCCATGAGGAATAGATTGTTTTTAGCAAAAAAACAGTCACTCAACATACGGAAGCGCATTGTATTCACCAAAGATAAAAAAAATGAGATCTATTGGCGCTGCTTTCGGATTCTAAGTGCTTTTATTTCCTACTCGGAATGTGACACTGGGAAATATTAATGTCTCTAAATGTGGATAGCATTTATATTAGTATGTTGGTTGTATTTTAAAAGCAATCACATGGTTTCTAAAATACACGGTTTTTAAAAAATTCCCTAAAATTATGAAAAAAAGTTTATTCTCAAACCAAGTGTTGTTGTATAATCAGAAGGACATGATTAAGTTTTGCAATGATTTTCAGGACACTGCACTGTTTAGGAGTGATGTCATTGTTTTTTTTAGTAGCGTATCTTTTCGTCAGTACACTTTGTAGATGGTCCCTGCCCACTCGCAGGCAGCGCATAGAGACCAATGTTATTAGCCCAACGCAAGAGACGGGCTATATTGATGAAAATTACATTTTAGCTCGTTGTCTGTCTAACGCTGATGGGAAAGAGATATACTTTGTGTTTTTACCACCTCGTAACTCGTTAACAAGTTATTGATCCGAGAAACTGTGAATATCTTTCTAACTTTAACCAACATGCTAATATGAATACCATCCACATTCAGAGACATTCATATTTCTCAGTGTCTCATCCCAAGTAGGAAACAAAAGCACATAGAATCCGAAAGCAGCGCCATAACTAACCACTGTGTCTTATCCTAGCGATGATTGTGATTTTGCAAACGTTTCTCATAATTATGAGATCAGGATCTCGTAATTACAAGATCAAGATCTTGTATTTATGAGATCTGGATCTCTTAATTACAAGATAGGATCTCATAATTACGAGATAATGGGTCTTATTTTTATTTTCTTTGAAGAATGCAATGCGCTTCCGTACTCAACAACAGATGTGCTTGAAGAAAATATAAATTTGGACCCTACAAAATCATTAGCAATTGAACTGCAGACAAATGCACAAACTGTTCCTGCAGCATGGTTAGTCACAGTGCATGAACAACCTGACTCCTGAACAGCATTATCAAACATCACAGACAGTACTTACTGCACTGATATTGAACAAATCTTCCAGCCTGAATTTATATTGTTAGGCTAGGCATACCTATATAGGAACCTCTTTAAAGTTCCCACCACAAAGCTGAAGTCTAAGGGTAAGCGAGCGTTTACTGTGCAGGCTCCTCGACTGTGGAATGACCTGCCTGAGGATCTCAGGCAAGCTGCATCAGTATCTTCTTTTAAATCACAGCTAAAAACACATTTTTATCTAAAGGCCTTCCTGTAATATTGTTTTATCTAAGATGCTACATTTATTTTTAATCAATTTTTATTCACTCATCGTTTTATTGTTTTACTGATTTTATTTGTTTTACTGATTTTATTTGTTTTACTGATTTTATTTGTTTTACTGATTTTAATTGTTTTATTGTTTTAATTGCTTTTAGTAGTTTCTCTTTTAGCTGTTCCTCTTAAATTGTCTTGCCAGCCCATATGTACCCTGTTCCATTTGAGGTAGATTTTGACAAAAATTATAAGTGTCACAACTGATTTTAAATTCTGGCCAAATTTCAGCCCGATTATGCATCCTTTGCCGTGCAGTGTACGGAGGGCAGGTGGGTCAATCACGGCCAAATCAGCTGCTTCTAACATTCAGATGAGATAAAACATTTTTGGTCAGTTGGATCCTCTCACACAATGAAAGCAGGACTAAGAGTAATTCCACAGCGTCAGGGCTTTTTTTCCTTATATCACCTGCACACATGGCAGGTAGACAGTGTCTAAAAGCACAATGGCTTTTAGACTGATAATATGCAATAATTACAGAGGACATCTGTTCTTTTAATCCTGTGTGTCTGTAATTTGTAAAGTAAAACATTTAAGGCAAAACACCTGCCATATTTTGGGACAAACAGAGGTCCCTTGATAATATTGAACCAGTCTGAATCAATATCTCAGTAATTTGAGGTGGACATTTTTTCTCAAGGAATAATGCTCTTTCTGCTCCTTTTCCCGGCAAAATGTGGGAGGCTGCTTGAACATTGTGAAATGACTGCATCTTTGAGCAAATTGAGCTGGATTTTTTCACTGCACAGTATGGAGACTCTATATACCGCTATGTCGATCAGTAAATAGAAATAACCTATGGATGGAAATGAGAAGGAAGGGTTTTTTTTCCATCACTCATGGGATATTATAAGGTTGGATATAACAAATGTTACAATGTTACAATGTTACAATGTCATTTAGCAGACGCTTTTATCCAAAGCAACGTACACACACAACACAAGCAAAATCTAGACAAGAGGAAACAAGATCAGTAAGATTAACAAAGTGCTTCAAGTCAATTTGGGTGCAGGTACTGCCAAGCAGTGTAAAGGCAATGCACAAAAGTAAGTAAGGATTTTTTTTTTTTTTTTTCAAAATAAGGAACATCTACAATGAAGCAACCAAACAATTTAAGACCTTCCATTATCATCACCAACAATTAACATCACCACAATAATGACCAAAGTACCAAGTGCTGGGTCACTCAAGATCTGAACACAGATTCCCAGAGTACATCAGGACAGTGCGAGTCAACTGTAGCTGGAAGACTTTATCTGCCACTGGGGACAACAGTGGAGAATAGTCTAGCTCAGTGCATAGTGCTTCCTAAAGAGCTGGGTCTTTAGCTGTCTTTAGAAAGTAGAGAGGGACTCTGCAGATCGAATGGAGTTGACCAATTAATTCCACCATTTAGGGGCAACAGAGGAGAAGAGTTGAGCTAGTGATTTTGATTTTGAGGCCTTGTGTGCTGGAAGCACTAGGCGCTTTTCAGAGGCTGAGCGTAGTGGGCGAGAAGGGCAGTAGACCTGGATGAGGGGTTCCAGGTAAACTGGAGCGGTTTTGGTTACTGCTTTGTAAGTCATGATTAGAGTTTTGTATCTGATGCGAGCTGCAACCGGAAGCCAGTGTAGCGAAATGAGCAGGGGAGTGACATGAGCTGTTTTAGGCTGGTTGAAGACCAGACGTGCTGCTGCGTTCTGGATCATTTGCAGAGGTTTAACTGTGAATGCAGGGAGGCCTGCCAGTAGAGAGTTGCAGTAGTCAATGCGTGACATTACAAGAGCTTGAACCAGGAGCTGTGTTGCATGTTCTGTCAGGTAGGGTCTGATCCTCTTGATGTTATAGAGGGAAAAAACGGCAGGACCGAGCAATCGAGGCAACATGAACCTTGAAGGTTAGCTGGTCATCGATCATGACACCCAGATTTCGGGCAGACTTAGTGGGCATGAGGGTTTGTGATCCAAACTGGATATTGATCTGTGGGTCTATAGTGGGACTGGCTGGAATGATAATAAGCTCAGTCTTGGACAGGTTGAGCTGTAGGTGACGTTCCCTCATTCATTTAGAAATGTCAGCAAGGCAGGATGAGATCCAAGCTGAGACAGTTGTGTCGTCAGGTGGAAAAGGCAGGATAAGCTGTGCATCATCTGCATAGCAGTGATAGGAAAAGCCATGGGAGCGGATCACTGCACCAAGTGATGTGGTGTATATTGAGAACAGGAGGGGACCAAGCCCTGACCCTTGTGGTACCCCTGTTGATAAGCCATGCATATTGGACACTTCTCCTCTCCATGATACTCCATGAGGTAGGACTTGAACCACTGGAGGGCAGACCCTGAGATACCAAGTGAGGAGAGTGTAGAGAGGAGGATTTGGTGGTTTACTGTGTCAAAAGCAGCAGACAGATCCAGCAGCACGAGAGCTGAGGACTGACCCGCTGCTTTAGCCATACGCAACGATTCTGTTACCGACCAAAGTGCAGTTTCAGTAGAGTGGCCCCGCCTAAAGCCAGACTGATACTGATCAAGTAGATCATGGCAAATGACAAATAACAACAAAATAAAACCTACAGTAAAAAGATTAGATAGTTCCATAACCCTACATGTCTGAAAAGACTGCTTAGCTATGATATAAGCAGCAGACTGTATGCTGAAGTGTGAGAAATTGCCCCTAGAGGCAAGGTCGATATCCTGCAGCGCCTTAATATTTTAAGTTGAATAAATTACAGACTTTGAGTGCAAATGTGACATAAAAACACTGACGTCAGGGGGTAATTTACCAATCACCAGAGATCCCCAGGTTGTACTAATCCTGTGAGAATAGTGCTTGAGAGAAGTACTAGTCAGATATATTTGTTGTGCCACGCTGTTTCTAAAGGGATTTTAAGGCAACTACATTTTAGAGCTTCTTTCGTTGCCGGCTTGAATAAAAAAAGAAAAGAAAGTAAAGTTTCTGAGTTTATTGATTTGCTTCTGTCACTTGGCTAAAGCCATGTCAAATAGTGAGCTATTGAAAGGGGCAAAAAAGAATCACCCCATCACTTCACTTCTCCAAATATTTTTCAGAGCCCCCGTCAGTCATGGGCCCTTAGAATCCTTCTAACTTCTCCCTCATACAGCGTCCCAGGCTGATGTAGCAATTGGTCTGGAAAAAAAACTTGCAGACTAATCCCACCACAGCAGACTGTAAATTTCTCACCTGGGTAACCGGCACAAAGTGTGTTCAAGGGGTGGTGACCACTCTAATCGCAGACACTGGAAAAGGTAATGTTGTGGAGAGCCAGTGGTCATGTGGGTCAAGAGTTCTGAGGCATTTAGTTTAAGAGTTCCATGCAAGCTAAAATATCTAGATACTTTTCTGTAGTTTCATTTGGAGCTGAAGTGTTGATAATAAGTAAAACGGAAAGATAATCGACCGGGTCAAACGGTGAGTACAGAACACATTTGGAGTCTGTGCTCTCCTGCAGATTGATTCCTGCTGAGGAAACCTGAAAAAAAGCATCAGACTGAGCCAGGAAGAAGCGTCATATTGATGAATTAGATGTGCCACCGAATATTATTTTTCTCTGATGTGTTTCAAAGCAATAGGTTCAGAGGCACTTTGTCATCGCTGTATTGCACCAAGAGAAACTCATTGAAAGATATATTTTCTCAGCGCCACTCTGAAATTGATGGAGAATAGAGTGAAGCAAGGTCCCAGTGTCCACTTGATACCTCTGTTCTGGGAGACAGAAATAATAACCATCGAGGAAAATTAATCCTATCCCGCTCGGCGAAGGTTTCAAGGTAACTTATTCAAAGTGGCCTATAAATGAAAGAGAAGATGTGTCTTCCACCATTTCTGCTTCTGTTACACAATTCAATAGATGATTAAAGTAGTAGTACTGCACATGTCCTTGGAGTCAATTCAGAATTAGTGGCTGTCGTATTGCGTATATAATGATTCTACAGACGGTTCATAGAGCATTGGATGTGTGGCGTTTATTCGTTTTCACCTACATGACAATATCTGTCTCTCTGCTCGTTAACCCAACACTTCCCGTCCGAACGTGTGTGTCCTTCAAAATAAGAGCACTGGTAATAATAACAGATTAAACCACAGTGGCTTCATATTTCTTTATATCTATCACTAAGAGGATGTAGGAGTGATTGTCATTAATACCAATAAATTACATAATAGCCTGTTTGGATGTTTCTGGGAAGTCATCTTTATGTTTCTGAGGATATCGACAGTGACAGTGCCAGAGCCAGAACACCTGTTCTTATTTGGTTTTATCTTTGATTGAGACCTTTTGTTTGCATGTAATACCAACACTGAACACCCGGTAGAGCCTTTGCTCGTGGTTGGCATGAAGCCAGCGCTCCAGGTGATTGGAGCCAGCTGTGTGTTGCGAAGCTAACAGCTTTTTGACTGTTGGCATGCTACTGAGAATAATTCAATGTTATCTGTGTTTTATTTTATTGGATTGAATTGGATGTTAGTTTCATGTTGTTAGGGTCCTGATTTGGATTGCATGTGAATATAAACATCACTGAATCCCAGACTGATTTAAACTGCATTGGACATTGTTGGCTCACCACCAATTGGAACAGATTCCCAGGTTTGAAAATGGTTGGTTTAATAAGCCAGCATAGACGGTTTTCTGATCTTCTACACTGTAGCTCAAGGTCTGGTTAAGTTTGTGGAACTAAAATATCTCATTTTAGGGAGGGTGATGATTGAAAGTAACCCCTGGACTGTTGGGACACCTTTGTCTCTGATGTCAAAGTCAGTTTGTACACACAACTATTAACCCGACTGCCTCCTAAATAGGTTTCGTGGCGGTATTTTAGAACAATATCTTGCTAAACGTAGGCATTTTCAGCCATCTCAACAAACAAACAACCAGTGCTGAAGTTTTGGTGAGGAGACCTAACAGAAGTAAGGGCTTGTTCTGAACAACTTCAGTTGCAGGTGTTTCTGAGGTATGAGCTGTGTGTATTTTTTTTTTTTATCAAAGTCTCTTGGCTTGGTGTCTAGAGCTGTAACCTGACCATCTGCTTTTTTTTAAGTCCATCTGTCTCTGACTATTAAATAAAAAACAGCAAGCCCAGATAGCAGAAAACCTCGGAAAAACATCTGAGGTGGATACTCTCCAGAGAGTAGAACAATATCCTCAGGCGCTGCATTTATGCTCAACGGTTCTGTATTAACTTTGTAGGGCTATCACCAATGTTCAGCTTCAGTGCATGAAGTAGTGTGCCCTTATGTACTGAAGCAAAATGTTAAGTTGTGTTTGTGGACAGTAAACCAATCCATGGATCCCATCAAAAGCAGTAAATATCTACCTTCTACTGAACCAAACTTTTTTCATGTGATTTAATGCCTCAAACTCTTTCACAGTGTTAACCAAATATTCAACTGTTTAGTGAAGAAACCTATTCAATTCTCATTCCAATATTAATGATCCATTAAGTTACATAACCATGACATGGCCTCTAATATCCCCCCAACTCAAGCATGGGAATTGAGGGGGAGCAAGATCATCATCTGGATTATCAAGTTGGTGACTCCCTTCACTGGTGTGGTCCCATTAGGCCTATAGCACCTCAGGGAGGCCTAACAGTTAGCTCCAGTGTCCCAAACCCAACCCCTTCCATGCCAGCTCTCACTGCCCATCATACCCCGACACCAAAATAGATCTGAGTCTGTGCAGAGATGTTAGAGAGAGGACAGGGAAGGCAGAGCTAGGGTGAAAAGCCTGTTTGGGCTAGAGCTCACCCCTGCCAGTTAGGCTGTACGCTCTACCTCCCCTACTGCCCCCATTTTCATGAGGGGAGAGAAGAGAGAAAACAAGTATGTAGAGAGATGTTAGAAAGAAGACAGGGCTGGTAGGTTATCAGACACTTTGTCTGGAAAACCTGCCCACACTTGTAGTGCTGTGCCATCACTGGAGAAAGGTGTTGTGAAATGATAATAAATTCAGTTGTAATGAAGGGGGAAACAGTATGTGTCATTAGCATGGAATTTATTTGTATGAATTTAAATTATCTTTGGCATCCCTGGTGCCTTTGAAAGAGAGTCGAGGGTAACTTATTTTGGTAGAATAGTGGGGTGTAGTGAAATGAGCACTGCCATTGAAATAGCTGGATATCCAAACACTACCAAAAGATATAACAGGGCTGACATTATTATGCAAATGGTTCATTTTTGGGTGTTTAGATGATCAGCTTAGAGGTTGTTGTGTCTGGGAATTAATAGTTGGAATGGCACAGACAGCGTAAGGAAGTCAATTCCCACTGATTAGTTGGAAACAGTCCACATTCTGCGAGTTTGCCTATCTTTCTATGTTCCTTTTTCCCCTATAAAATAAGTAACAGTGGAGCCGTTTTCTTGCAATAGTGCTACTTAAGCTCGGCAACCCCACTCCTGCATGTCTTAGCAGCCCCTTTAAGAGTCTCCTGTAGAGATATACTTATGTATAAGTTCCATTGATCTCCTCTGCTGAGGAGGTGGTTGCAGCGCTTGTCAGGCTGGAGAAAGGTTAAGAATGAGATTGAAAGTAATGTGACTACTGAAGTGATGACTCCACCCAAGAAACTTTCTCCTGGGACTCGAGTTCTTTTGAAAAAAGCACCCCATTTCCACCATGAGGACAGGGACTTTAATCTTTAATTTACCACCTGACGCTTCTCTGATGTAGAAGTACTTTTCGAAACTGTAGGAACTTTGTGCTGGAAAATGCAACACTGAATATTTCTTATTGATTGGTTTATTCATACAAGAGCAGACTAATCTTTGTAATCCTTACAGATATTTAGACCATAGTGGGAACACACAACAATGTGCTGATGGAGCCTCTTTCACCCTTAAAAAGAAGTTCCCTTTAACAAAGGAGTCGGGTACTCCAAATGAAAACTCAACTGCAGTCCAGGAAATAAGACAGCATTCTTTTTCAAGGTTATTTTTGGGCTTTATGCCTTTATTTAGAGATATGTTAGTGGATGGAGTAGGAAACTGTATGAGGTAAAGGTTGGTGGGTTGGATATTTAATTAAATTGATTTGGACTCTTTTTCTAAAAAATGTATTTTGTCTTTTTGCAACACTGAATAGACTTTAACTCTTTTTCTCAAACTCTGATTTTATTTTTGACATTGTCTTTTTTTCTAAAATTGGAGACTTAAGAAAATATCTTCCTCCTCTCATTTTTTTCACTCATACCTGACCCTAACGCTCTTCCGTAGACTCTCCATTACAACTGAGTGCAATCTTGATCCATCCAGTCCACACATCTTCTAATAGTGAACTGTGGAGAAGTACAGGACCATGGCTGAGATACACGCTCATAGCCCGGTCTGATTCCTCATGGAGGAGGTGTGATGAAGGGATGGCGCAGTGAGTACAACAAAGCCTGATTAGGTAGCATTGATGAGCATTTGATTTAAGTCTGGGCTTATTAGATGTCAAACACTAAAGGGCTGAATTGATTGTTGAGATGAGTTGAGTTAAACTGCTGTTGGATGAGCGTGACACCTGCTCTGTTGCTTTTCCCTTCAAACTGCCACAGATTATACCAGAAGTTTCTCTCTGATCAAAAAGAAACACAAAGTCTAGACCTGAACTAAAACCCAATCTCTTGTCAATGCTAGAATGAAAGTGATCAAGAGTGGGAGCTGTGTGACACATGTGCCTTCGGACTTTTAAGTCCTTGTTATCCATCAGAGCGCAGGGTCGTTGGTCAGTTCGTAGCTGTTCACAGAGCCGGCCTGTTCAAACACCAGATCATCTCCTGCAGGGTGAATCACAAACACACACTGAAGTCATCAGACGCCAGTGTAATGCAAATTTAAAGTGCATCGTACCGGCAATGTCATGGCAGCTCAACAGTGGATACAGAGAACAGAAGATGGCTCAGAAAGAGCATGTTTGATGACAGTTGTGGAGGAGTAAAGAGTGTGTGAGAGCGGGAGTGACAGAGGGAGAGAGACAGAGAGATACAGGAACTATGAAAGAGAATAAATGATGAACAGGTTCTGCCTTTTGCCTTTTTCATGCCACAGAAACAGTGTTTGTCTGCACTGACATGGTAATGAAATCATCACTTCTATAAACTGAAGTCATCAGTGACAATTAGTGCTGACAGATCTGCCACTTTAGGAGCATGAATTTACATCCTACGGTAAGTAGTGACATAGATAAATAATGTTACTACCTGTCAACAGTACATCAGGACCAGAAAATAAAAACATATTCTAACAGAGAGAGACTTGTCTTTAAAGCCTGGAATCCGCAGAGATAAGGGTCTACATGCATAGAAGCAGTTCTTTTCCAGTGTCTGTAGAATTTCATCACCGGAACACCTCATAATGAGGTACTGATTTAATGACCATATGACATGTCAAAGCTGAGCTGCTTGGTTTTTAGCTTCAAGGGTGGCATTATGTCACCCAACAGCAACTTAACAGCCTGGCAGGGAACATGACAAGACACATGAAAGCTGTAATTTATGATCATTCATTACTCACACTTATCCCAATCAGTATTGTCATTATCAATCATTATCATCACCACCAGATATGTAAAAAAAAAAAAAAAAGAAAAATTAAAACATTCAAATTCTGTTGTTTAAAAAAAGAACATGAACTATGCACAGTCCTGCTTTGTTATCTCAACCCGCTTAGGGGGTCAGGGAAAGAGGTGGGGAAGTAGAACAGAAATTAAAATCCATAGTGGCTAGTTCACTTCTTAACTGTAACTATCATCTCTTTGTAGATCCAACATAGAATTGAATATAATTTGTACTTGAGTCTGGAGTTTCAGCGTGTCCTGGTGTCCACTTAAATAATGTCTGAGTAATATTGACCAATCATGTTTCAGCAGGCTTCGTGTAAAGCAAAATCAGGCCAATGCACACCGCTGTCATGACTCCTATGACAGCAGGGAGAGGAGTGTCTGGGCTTCCCTGCTGATGCTGCTGTCCCCACGACCTTGACCCGGATATGCGGAAGAAGATGGATGGATGTAAGTGAAAGTTGCTCTGTCAAATTATTACTTGAGTTAAAGTACTGAAGTACTTGCTTTTAAAAATACTTAAGTATTCAAAGTACTTTTTAAAAAATCTCAAAACGTTGTATTTTCACAATACATAAATGCAGTCAAGAATACATAGGAGCACATACTGTTACTTAATGTTCATTTAGAAACCATTACTTGAAATCTCTAAAAACTATACCATGGAATAAAAACAGAAACTAAGTTACTCCAAACACCAAAAACTTTGTTTGAAATGTTCATCTGGAATGAAACAAACATTACGTAGCTCAACACACTTTCTCAGGTTGGACTGTGAATTTTTGTTTGTTTGGGCAGAGTGGGAAAAGAAGTGAACATTTCACACAATACGTATCATTCTTAATTTCAAAAAACTCTAACACAGGCTGAAGATATGGCCATGGGTGCTCAGATGGAGAAATATAGCCATCATTACCACCTTTAAATGAACTGCCTGATCTGAGTGAAATTTGCTCTGTGTTTGCTCCACATTCAACTGTGGAGAAACACAATATACACCCACCAAAGGCTAATGCTATATGGAGGTCAATTGCATGGTAAAGTTTGGGAAACCCGCTCTCAACCAGCTGTCCTTTTCTGAAACAGAACGAAAAAAGACAGAAATGAGAATATTGTATTTGGAAGTTTTAAGAAATGTTTGATAGACATAGAAGAACCAGAGAATTTTTTTTTTCCAGAGATGAATGTATCAGTTTTTGACAGTCTAAGCTTTATGTCACCTCACACTTCAGAAAACTATGACTGAGGACTTACTCAGTTGTCAGAGATCTTTTTTTGAGAAAATGTTTACATCAGAAAATGATCAATAATATAAGCTTCTCAGTCTTTTGTAAAAGCATTGCTATAATAACTTATTCAGTGTTCAATTTTGATACAGTGAATTCAAATAGAATCCCTAATATTTGTTTTGCTTTGTCTCTCTAATCATGTGAGGGGTAATTATTATGGAGAGCGCAGCAGGAATCTTTATTCCAATCATAAATCCTAATAACACCATCATCTTTCTAACAAAAGCATCTAATTTCCAGTCACGCTTTATGAATGTTTTCTCTCTCTGTTTTGTTTTTTGATCTAAACTCAGCGTGTCTCGATGCTAAACAAAAGCAAATTGCATTTCAAAACACGGCGCTTACTGACCATCTCTGCTTTGATGAAAGAGTCTGCAGGAACGTCTGCTTTAAATTGATCGGACAGTAAAATGTGTGGAGGGATAAACAGAAATTTATTGATTGCTTATGCACACTGCGATAATGAATATGCTATACATTCTCAGGAGGCTTGATCGTGGTTTGAAGTATGTTTTCAATGAAATAATTAGCCAAAGTGAGCTTGTTTTTTATACTATAACTCACTGGTTGGATAAAACAAGAAGAGACAATCAACAAAACAATCAAAGGCCAAATCCTCTGTCTGCTCTCAGCTGGTTTACGTCTCATCCATCCAATTATTTTCCCATATGAGGCACAATTCACATAGCTGGAAGATCGTCAACCCATGAAAGGAAACCAGTGTTTTCAAGCACTTTCTCACTTCTGAGGGACAGTTTCAGTTTTGTGCTTCCAAGCTCACATTTCACCTTTAATTTTTATTAACAAGCAGCTGCTAGGCTTCGAGTCAATTGCTTGCTTTCATTCTGGAAATGAAATGAGAAACGATATGATATGAAAGAGTCTGGAATCCGTTTCATGTTACGTGCACAGAGGATTGCTTCTTGCTGTGTGAAAACCTTCTGACTGCTTCTTAAAAAAAAAAAGTTCATGTTTTCACTCTATTTGAACTATCAAATCAATTTCTGTGTGATGACTCTCCAGCCTCACTGGCTTCTTGAACCCTGTCAGAACTCATCCATTTTCAAATGTGCTTTGTTATCAATGAAAAAACAAGAGTCTTCCTCCTAGTTATGGAAAAACTGACAATTGAAGCTATTTCGCCTTTTCCTATTGTATCGCGTTGTCTTTTTTTTCTACAGCTTCTTTCTGTTGTATAACTTTAAATATGTAATCCCTTCTTTTATCTGTTGATGGAATGAGTAGAAATATATCTGCTCAGATTTTGGTTGAGATTGTGGCTATCCACAGACTGGCTTACTTTGACGTGAGGTCACAGAGCTGAGGAAACCTTGTCTGAAAGTGCAGATGAAAAATTGTAATGCTTTTACAAAATTAAAATGCACTCTGATTGCCAATAGATTTGAGAAAATGTTTGCTCATTTGATGGAGGAATTGTGTAGAAATCTGATTCAGTCAATTGATTACAGTCGCTGTGTTCAGAGCAAAGTGGGCTTAACAGGCAATTCAGGTTCTTGATCATAGAAGCAGAGGCCATAACTCACTCTATGGTTATTTGTACAGACTCCAAACATATGTCCCCAAGCTGCATTGAGTTAGTAACACACCAACAGAGCTCCCTGTGGTGCAAAGAAATGAATCATTCATTCACCTAACATCTTATTTTAAATTGATGAATGTGAATGTTCAATTGAAAAACATACAGTAACCAATGAATAATTGAACAATCCTTGAGTCAATCATTAATAACTCCCAGAGAGGGAACACTATTTCTCTCAATACCCAAACAATACAGACCCACGCCATACATATAGTACACTCTGCATACAAAGAGTGAAAGCTTTCTGATATCAGCTTTACCTGCATGTGGTTATCAATGGTTACCAACCTGGGGCCTGAAATAAATCATGTGTTTGTTACATCAAGTAATGTTAAATATTTAGACTGTCCTCCATCCTTTAGTTGTTGTTTGAGAGTTTTTTAACATTTTTAAAATTAAATTCCTCCAAATGACAAAAGGCCCTTTTGTTGAAGTGATCTCAGCAGACATTTACAGTGGGTGTTATCTGATCATCAGTGTTCAGACCAATCAAATTCAAATAGAACATGGGCTGCATGGTGGTGCAGTGGGTAGCGCTGTTGCCTCACAGCAAGAAGGTTCCTGGATTGAACCCCCAGCCGGGCAGTTTCCTGTCTGTGTGACGTTTGCATGTTCTGCATGTGTTGGTTCTCTCCGGGAACTCCGGCTTCCTCCCACAGTCCAAAAGCATGCTTACCAGACTCTTTCACCTCTAAATTGCCTGTAGGTGTGTGCAGAGTGGGGCAGAGCAACAAAAAGCAGTCCTCCCTAGTTCTGACCTCACTCCAGGAACATTCAAAAGTAACTGGTTTGAGGTGAGAGTCTGAAAACAACAATATTAGGATTGAATTGAATCTCAATAGCAACCTGTTTACAGAAATGAACCTTGAATACCAGCATTCATTGTCTGAACTCAGTAACACTGAACTATCTCCTTTTTCGTTTTTTTTAAATATGTAACACGTTTTTTTGAAAAGCGCTTCAGGAATTGGTTGACTTCACTGACCTTGAAGGCTGAATGAGTAAAGTCTTGTCATGGAGCACAGAGAAGTTAAAGTTACAAATCTAAAATGATAATTCTGTGCCTTGTTTTCTGTTGCTACATGAGTTGTACTGACATTTTAATGGTCATAAGTTGTTTAAGTTGTGTTCCCCGCAGGGCAAAGTGTCCCTTTTAAAAATATTATTTATTCATAAAATACAATTTGTTCTATTTTTTCTGACATTTGAACATGGATTAGAGAGGATTCCAAACTGCAATTTCATGTCGCTCATGCATGATTGATATTTTCCTAGATAGAGGAAGCGGAAAGTCAATTACCTGAAGCTTCCTCTCTAAAGTTGCTTTTAAATCAAGGGTGACGCATTTCAGACCTCCATGGAAGCTTTTCCTGCACATCTTATTCACACTTAATATTTAGTGGTTAAAAATTGTAAAATTGTTTTCAAGGGAAGGTAAGAGGGACCTAAGATTCTCCTTGAGCTTCAGCACTTTCACAATTTATGCACTTTTTTGCGGCTGCTGCTCTCGTCTCTTTAAAAGACTGAGACCGTCCTCATTTCAGACCATTCCCATCTTAGAGTTATAGCTGGTCTTTTCAGTGGTTGTCTTTGTCTTTGTTACTTACCAAATTTCTATTCATATGCTTAATGTGAAAGCAAAGGCTGTTTCTGCATCAGCGAATTAGTGTCAGGTTGTTTAAGTCAGCATTTAGCTTCAGTGTCAGCAAGTTATTTAATTATGTCCCACCCACCAGTGTGTTAAACCACGCCGTGAGAAGTATAAAAACTTTGTAAGGGCGGACAGAAGGAGGCTCAGAAGAGTCTTTAGTCCATGGGTAAAGGTCACACCAGAGGAACATTAACTCATAAGTGAACATTTGCTGCTGATGCTGGAGGATGTATTTATAACTGAGAAAAGCCTTTAGGAAATACTTCAACAGTTAAAAACGTATTGTGTGTTTTCCTTCAGGGCATTGAGGAAATCACTGGGTGTCCTTTGAGAAGTCTTATATAGGGGTATAGTATTCTGTGAGCCTACAGACACAGAGAGGGACTGAGAATGAAAGCTGTAGAGAGAACAAAGGGGAAGTGTAAAGGTTTCCCAGCTTCAGTCAGCACGCTTCTCAGTATGAACTTTTACCTGAGTGTGCTGTTTGAGAAGGCACAAACAAAGCCATGGAGACAGATATGTCTTCTGTTCAAAGTTGTTTGTTATTGTTGAGAAAAAAAGAAAGAAAGGAGGAGGAAATGAGGATTGCTGTGTGGATGGAATTGTCTTCATTTTTTCACTTGTCTTTTTTATGACCCTAATTAGCCAATACAAAGATAGAAACTGTCCGCACATGAAAACACATCATTAAGATTTACAAAATGAGAATATGAAGAAAAATATCAAGGGCAAAACGGGAAATAAAATCAATAATAAAAAGAACAACAGTTATCGTGACAAAACAACAGTGTAAAACAAAAGTAACCCTGAAAATAAAAGGCTGAGAAGACCATTAAATTGATTTCAGTAGCTACGCATTAATGAACCTTTATTATAGAGCAATCTCACAAGGTACCCTTTAATCTACTTAGTCATTTAAACCTTTGACAAAGCATATAATGACTGTAATTCTCCTGTATAATATGTGTCACATGTGACACACTTTGACCAAAGACCCACAGCAGTACTCAAGGCCTCCCCTTTTGTTTGCCACTTATCATAACTTAAGGGGTCTACTCAGTGTAACCATCACTCCACCAGGTGTTTTTACTTCATTGTGTCCCACTGTTTTCTTTCAATGCAGCATTAAAACCTATTGAGGGAGAAAAGCTGTTAAAGAAGCGTGACTAGACTGGTTGGCTTCACTATGTGTAAGTGGTAGCTTACTTCTTTGAGCGCCATCTTCTGGGGAAAAGATGAGACCAAATCAAATCAACTGTATTTATACAGCACTTTACACACAACCAGGTTGATCCAAAGGGCTTTACAACAGACAATGAGGGAAAAAAAGAGATAATGAAATAAAAACAACACAAACAGAGGAGGAGAGAGGGAAAGAAGAGTGGTAAGAGAGCAATATAATTAAAAATGAAATTCCCAGTAACAATGACAACAGCAATGACAAGAATGGCAATTAACAGTGCAGTGAAGCACCTGAGCTAGTGTGGTTAGTGGCAGTTAAAAGCGAAAGAATAAAATATATATTTTTTGACCAATTTTAAAAGTCTCAACAGAGGGGGAGAACCAGATGGTGGGGGAAGAGAATTCCATAGTTTTGGGGCACAGATAGAGAAGACCCTGTCCCCATAGCTCTTTGTCATTGCTGTTCGATGGGAAGATCTGAGTGCTATGACAGAGTGATGTGGAGACAGGAGTTCTGAGATGTAAGAGGGGGGCAAACCATGGAGTGCTTTATAAACAAACAGAAGGATTTTTAAATGAATTCTGTAAGTGACCGGAAGCCATGGAGGGAGGCAAAAATGAGTGTTATGTGGTCTCTCTTTTTTGACCTTGTCGGAATCCTATACCTGCTGCATTTTGGACTATTTGAAGGCAGGATAATGAGGACTGAGTGATGCCAAATCACAAGGAGTTACAGTAATCGATGCGTGCTGATATGAAGGCGTGAATAACTTTTTCCAGGTCTGTAGTGCTTAAGATTGATTTGAGTATGGAGATGGTGCAGAGCTGCATGAGACCAGGACTGAGCCTGAAAACTTCTTCACCTGGGACACCTGGGAAGATGACAGACTATACCAACTCCAAAGACCAGGCTGAGGCACAGCAAACACAGAGGCTGCGAGCGAGACAAGAGCCGTGGCTGAATGTCCAGTGGGAAGAGGATCCAACTCTACAACATCTGGACAGTGGAGAGAAGGAGAGAGGTCCCAAGACATCTGATGTTCCACTACAAAGAGCCCTGAGGGAAAAGAGGAGACACGGAGGGACTAGAGGGTCAAATACATGGAAGGCGGTGAGGCAGGCATGCAGATGTGCTTGTGGCACATCAAACAAACAGAGAGGGCAAGAGATGCACAAAGTGACACAAAGGTGAAAATTTTACTCATTAGAAAAAACTTTTTTTCTTAATAGACTTAAGCCTCAACTTGGTCAGACTGTCTAAAATCAGAGAAATGATCAGGATCTGTTTTGCTCATAAAATAGAGAAAGTATTGTTACCCAATAACAATTTTTAACATATAGGCTACACTAAACTGCTAGTTTACGTATTTCTTGCTCACTGTCTGTCTTGTTAGCTTTCTAGCTTAACAGTTAGCTCCGTCTTGTTTACCTAGCTAGCTTATATTTTGTTCACATGAATTATCTTGGACAAAGTATTGTGTCTGTGCCCCTTAGAGAACACAGTCATCTCTTTATCTCCAGAAACTCTCTCTAGTATTGAGCTCTGTGTCTCTTCAGGAAACACTTGAGAGGGTTCAGCTATTACTTTTAAATTGACAATGATGTGTCGATGCTCTGCACCGTGGGGTGTCTTTGAGGATCCCGAGCTTCCCAGATTATGTCAGACTGTCTTTGTGAACATCTGCCATCGACTTGTATTATTAACAAACCGAGTTTAAAGCTTTTCTGCATGCTAAGAAAGGAATGGTAGAGACAGTTAACAAAGTCAAAGACAGCAATGAAACCAAAGCGATGAGACCAGTGTCAAAAACAGAGGGGGGCAGGATGTTGCTGCACTTTATCGTCGGCTGTTGAAGAATTACTACAGTAGCTTCAAAGACCTTCTCCCAGTGTGAACAGGATACAGCAGAGGATGACATCTTCCAGTTCTTTCTGATGTTTTTTTTTTTTCTTGTCTCATGTGCATCAAATGAAAGTTGCATTCATCTTCATCAAATAGACTCACCACACCTGCCACTCAAACTTCATGATAGACTCGGAGGGAAATGTCAGCTCTGGGAATTTTGTGTCTTAAATGGCTCAATAAAGCACCTCAGTACCCCAGTCTGTTCTTTTACGACGTGTTTTATGTGTGAAAATAAAGCCCACTGTATTTTATCATTGGTATGAAACACTTTCATGAATAAACCAATAAAGTTAGTGAACCATATCTCTTTCAGGTGTTATAGGGGTCCCTGAACTATACCTCTGAAAACCTACATAACTTTAAAATGAGACTTTTATCAAACCTTAAAATGTCTACTTTAAGGAGGCACAGGATAGCCTTGTGATAGTATGATGTACCATTTATCAGGATATTTCATGTTTCCTCATGTTACTAATGTTCTGTTCAATGAAGCAAAATATATTTTTTAATGAAAATTACATTAGTGGTTTTATTTAAAGGGTAAGAGATTTCTGGGTTTCAGTTTCAAGACCAGTTCCTATCTTCTAAAGAAAAGTCACGTCTCAGACTCTTAGTTCATGTTCTTGGCAGTATTTTACTGTCTAAGGCTTTTTGGACACAGCTCGCAGCTTCATAAGACCCTTCTTCTTGATACCTGTACTCCGTGGGCCTCATTCACCAACATTTTCCTCAGATTTTCTTTAAATTTGTTAGATATATAGGTATACTCACCTTTTCTGAACATATGAAGGCATGATACTGCAGGACAGTGTGCAAACAGAGAAATCAGACAGGGCTGAAAGTACAATGACGTGCAAATTGGATTATAAACCAACTGTGTTCTGGAATCCAAGTGAAAAGATACTCTGTGGTTTTGAAATGGAAGTAGTGCTGCAGGAAGTGAAACACAAATGGGCTGATTTATTTTGTTATATTGTGTAGCACCAGTAGTGAATATAACTTAATCAATGCAATGACATCAGTCGTTTACAGAAGGCTGTAATCAGAAATGCTGTGCTGTAATCAGAAAAGAACGCAATCCAGATTAAATGAAAATTAAAATAATGATCTAAAATGTAAGGGGAAAATAGCTTGAGACAGAAGAGAGTCCAACCATATCTTAACATTTTTATTCAGAATGAAACAGTTTGAAAATAATTATATTCTCGATGTTAGAGTAAAAATGTGACGGAGTAGTCATTAGATAGCTGTGTTTAAAGGTAGACTACTATGGTGTGCATACGTTTTTTTCAACTTATATTGTTATCTAAAATTTAGCCTATATCATTGTCTTATGTAACTGTGAACATGTTATTGTAATATATAATGTTTCCTTGTAGGTCGAAATACTTGGCCAATAAGCTGATTCTGATCTGATTCTGATATATTAAAAAAAAACCTACCTAGGTGTTTAGTTTATATTCATATTTAATATTTTGCAGTTAGATCAAACATTGCATGATTGAAATAAAAATTGGCCGCATATAAATCATGTATTTACACATTTAATAGATAAAAACATAACTCATGTTAAAACGTCTTTTTGGGATTTAGCCCAGTGGTTAAAGCATGTTCCCCATATCTAGAGGCTATAGTCCCAATTACAGCGGCCCCTGGTTTGACCCCCTGCCATGCCTTGCCACGTTACCCCTCACTCCCTACTCCCATGATTTCCTGTTGCTCTGCAGTTGTACCAAAATTTCTCTGCAACCAATGAAAAACTGTATTTTGCTTTCAATGTGCAGAATATCTCCATACACCAGAGATCAGTTATTGTTATCGTGTTCTAGTTTCTGTTTTAGGTGAAGAAAGTATCAACAGAGCACCAGGGGTGAAATGCAGTCTGCTAGAATACTATTTCAGGAACTCAATGGTGGTCATGTATCAAGGATTAAACTTTGGTTTGACTTAAAGCAGGTATCTGCCTTTAAGTGTAGCTAAAAAAAATCATTTTTTGATGCTGTTTTTCAACACCAACACCGTTCTAGCTTAGCAGGCTGTACACAATGGCAACACACACAAGTGGAAGTCTTGGCAGAAAATCCTTTATCACTATATATCACTAACTGTTGGCTCCACCAGGATCCCCGAAAAGTTTGTTGTCGCTCCCACAGATGATATCATCACTGGACGATAGCCAAGGGTTTAAGTTTCCACTCTTGCTCTAAACTTTGAACGTGTACCCGTATGGGTTCTCATCTCTTAAAGATTGAATGTGAATAATTATTCAATAAAATGTTTCTGTTAACCTGTATGAACAGTGTGTCATCTGTTGCCTCAATAAATTAACTTTTGCTCCCATCTAAACAATAACAAGCCATTCACAATACCTTGCACCCTTAATGGCACTAAATGAAGCCACATTTTGAAAGAGCAACAGCCATTTGGCTCATTAGAGCAGAAGCTCATCTAAGTATCATCTTGATGCCAGGTACATTTTTCAAACACTGTCGAAATGCACAATGTTTTGCTGGGATGAATTCATTATTCAAAGTTTAGTTTTTGGCTGCAGATTGAATAGCTGGAAATATTTAAAAGCTGGAAAACATACTGAGTGGTTAAGTGACTGATGAGTCATTGATCTTGAACAGTAAGCCTCTCGCATCAAGCAGAAGGTGTATTACAGTCATGTTGTGCAGTAGAACATAAAATAGACTTAATTGTAACTAGGACAGTAAGTGTCAGTATGTGTCAGTATGCAAACTATGTAATATGCACCCTGCAAAAGTTATCTTTAATGCCTCTACGCCCCTGACTTTTATGAAGCGAATTCCCAGTTCTTAATCTAGATGACAGGAATCTGAGCCAAAGACTTCTCCACTCCTCTCCAGTCTCCCAAGAGGATCCTTTTACCATCTTCCAAACCTCCAGATATATCTCAAACCAAACTCCCGATGGACACTGAAGGCCTGGAGGAGCTCCTGGCCACCTCCTTGTTATGAATAGCTCACCCTAATTGGTTTCTGTACCTTCTCAAAATGACATATTTTTACTGTATGTCGGAAAAAAATATAAGATGTAGCTCTGTTTTTAATCCTGATGTATCAGTGGTGTTATCCATAAGAAACAAAAAATGTCCTTCAATGCTTTTTTCAAGTGCATCTGAATCATGACGCAGAACTCCCCCATGCCATTTTAGCAGACTACCTGCAAGAATCAGCCGACTCTACAGCAGCTCCACTCAATTAACTCCCAAACTAATTATACAATCACTCCTGAGAGAGCGCTTTACATCCAGGTGCTGACATGAGTGTTCTGCCATCAACTGTACGCAACCTTTGGTGCAACACTTAAATATACTTCCCTCTGTTTAAATTGAGCCAGAGTAGGCACGATTAAAAAGAAACTTAGCTTTAAGTAACATGTTTTTTAATAGGAAGGTCAAGCAGTCTAGGCAGTGCTGTGTGCTACAATTTCAAACTACTTTCAAAATATTCCCAGAGACCTGTATAATCCTACTGTTGTAGCCCTAAACTATTGGTTCTTTAAAATCCTGCAATGGGTTAATAGTCCAGACCTGAGTCTGTATTCATAAAGCTTCCTGGTACAAAGAGCTACTTTTGGTGGCAAAATTCAATGGTCATTCTTAAAATTGACATCTTCAAAGAGCTCCTGAGGTGAAAAACTGTGCAGAGTACTGTGGAGGACTTTTAAGAATCTTGAGAGTTTCTTAAGTGTTGAAGGAAATGGCAAAAATACGATGAGATAAGAGAAATGTTCTCTTAACTCTGATTGACAGTAAGTTCATGAAAGGGTACTCTAAAGGCTGATTTATACTTCTGCGTCTCCCCTACGCAGCAGGGGCTGACACGATCATGAGCCCCACATACTTGTGCGTCGGTGTGTCAGTGTCGCGCAGCAATTCTCCGCCGAAACGCTTGAGGGCAGTGCGGTCTCTCTGATAGCCGGCCGCCTGCTTCCGGTCCCGTTACGATTTCTGTTTACTTTTCCACAGAGATTCAGAGCGTGTTATGTTAATCTACAGCTGATACATGTTGCTGTTTATCATACAGACATGATTACATGAAGAATACAGAGGAGGAGATGAAATACACAGCCGATGTGCGGCCGATGTCCGGGATCCCGGAAGTGCGGTAAATGCGGGAAAGACAAAGCCGCCGAGCGGACCAATCACAGGGCTTGCGGTCCGCGTCAGCTCTACGGGGAGTTAAGGCTGATTTATACTTCTGCGTCGCCCTACGCAGCAGGGGCTGACGCGGACATGAGCCCCTCATACTTCTGCGTCGGTGTGTCTGTGTCGCGCAGCAATTCTCCGCCGAAACGCCTGAGGGCAGTGTGGTCTCTCTGATAGCCGGTCGCCTGCTTCCGGTCCCGCTACAATCTCTGTTTACTTTTCCACATCGATTCAGAGCGTGTTATGTTAATCTACAGCTGATACATGTTGCTGTTTATCATACAGACATGATTACATGAAGAATAGAGAGGAGGAGATGAAATACACGGCCGATGTGTGGCCGATGTCCGGGACCCCGGAAGTGCTGTGAATGCGGGAAAGACAAAGCCGTTGAGCGGACCAATCACAGAGCTTGCGGTCCGCGTCGGCTCTACGCGTAGTTACATTTTGGAGGAGGTGCACGTCAGCTACGTGCGTAGGCCTCTGCGTAGGTACGGGAGCTACGCGGACCTACGGCGTAGGTTACGCCGTCGATTTGACGCAGAAGTATAAATCAGGCTTTACATTTTGGAGGAGGTGCACGTCAGCTACGTGCGTAGGCCTCGGCATAGGTACGGGAGCTACGCGGACCCCCGGCGTAGGGTACGCCGTCGATTCAATGCAGAAGTATAAATCAGCCTTAAGAGATCACAGCACGATATTATAAAAATGGAACAGTTTTATTCATTATTCCCTTTCTCACAACAGGTGAGCTTTGTAATTAATGATGTAACAAAACTTAAAGTGCAAAACAACATTGGCAGCAACAAGCTGCACAAAAATGACATTACAGGTTCATATTTAATATAAGATATCTAACTTAAAACAATGCATTTAAGGGGAGACATAACCGGTGGCATCTTTCTCTCTGATCATGTACAAATAATAATAATAATAATGATAACAATAACAATACATTTTATTTAAAGGCACCTTTCTCAGCACTCAAGGACACCGAACAGATATATACATATATATGTATATATACTGTATATACATATATTGTATATACATATACAAATTTACGCATTAAAGGAAACAAAATTAAAATCAAAATGAAAACAGTATAAACTGACAAAGTGGTAAGAAAATAGAAACAATAAGAAGTGACAGTGCAATTGGGGTCAGATGGAGTAGGCGGTTTTAAACAGATGTGTTTTGAGTTGTGATTTGAAATGGGGGAGAGAATCGGTGTTTCTGAGTTCAGGTGGTAATGAGTTCCAGAGACGGGTGCAGAGCGAGTGCAGGCTGCACACTAGTATATCGATCAATGATGCTGAAAAAAAGAAAAGTAAAGGTCAGCAATTATATTTTGGCGGCTGTACATGTTGCTTACCTTGGTGGGCAGTGGGCAGTCTGTACCTCTATGTCATGGGAAACGCCACATATAACTATAAGCATGTGAAAAGGCTGCACAACTGGGTAGGTTTTTTAGACATACTGTTGGTTATAAACGTTTAAGTTATGTTAAGTCATCCTTGCTAGGATTTTTTAAAACGGGGGTATTTTGCTTTTTTTCAGGCTGTATATAGACATGATTTACAGCTCAGAGGACTCTTAATCTCAGGCTGCTGTCTTAAAAACCCTTGTTTCAGCTGCTGTCTAAAATGCATGTCAGCAACGGCCCCCCACTACCCCCTGTTGGCCAGCTCAGAGAAATCCTCCTCCGCTGTTGCCATGCTACAAATTCATCGATAACCGTTTTTTTCTCTATTTACAATGACAAATTCTGAAATATATATTTTAACTGGGAAAGATTGGAAAGGCAACAACAAGAAAGTCCCCAGCAACCAATTACAGAGAAAGGTGAATTTGTGTTTGGTAAGTTCAACGTTAATAAAGCTCATCCCGCATCCAGCAGCTCACAACAAACAATAGGGGAATAGGACAATCTATTTACAGAGTAAATAAAGAATAGTAATACATTTATATAGTGCTAGTCAAAAGTTTGGACACACTTCTCATTCAATGGTTTTTATGAATTTAAATTATTTTTAACATTGTAGATTAATACTGAAGACATCTAAACTATGAAATAATCTGGTTTTGCCATAATCTGGATTACAACAGTAGTCAAATAGGGCTATCCATTGTGTACTAACCCTACCTCTGAACGACACAACTGATGGTCTCAAACACATTAAGAAGGCAAGTCATTCTACAAATTACCTCTTGACAAGGTTCATGTTAATTAGAAACCATTCCAGGAGACCACTTCATGAAGCAGACTGAGAGAATACCAAGAGTGTGCAAAGCTGTCATGAAGGAAAAAGAGGGCTACTATACAGGATCTAAAATATAAAACATATTCTGGTTTGTTTAAAACTTTTTTCTCACTTTGAATGTATCCAGAATTATTGCAATTAAAATTAGATAAAAGTGTCTTTTATTTTGAAATGACACATCACATCTTCCCTTGATGGGCAGGATTAACCCATGACATTTGTCGTCTATCAGTCTGAATTGAAATTAGTTCAGTGGAAACTGGGATTTTTCAAATAATATCACTTTGAAAGTATCCAGAATTATTGCAATTCAATTTATATTAAAGTGTTTTTTATTTTGAAATGACACATCAGATCTTCCTGTGATTGGCAGGATTACATCATGAGGTTGTCTACAATCAGCCTGAACTGAAATTAGGCAGTGGAAACTTGGAATTTCAAAAAAAATCTCACTTGCTAATATGCCACACTTCAAATATCTTTTATTTTGAAATGTAAAATAAAGTGTAGCTGTAATTGGCAGCATCACATTGACAGGTTTTATACTTACAGTCTGAATCAAAACACATCAGTTGAAAATGGGATTTATTGTAATGCCAAATATATAACTACCAGGCACTTTGTCATATTTCAGTCAGCTTTTATTTTGAAAATCCATTTTAGATTGTCCTAATGACGAGTCAGACAAAATTTAGTGTGGTCACCTTTCAATGTTCTATTTCACTTGTGTATTGATTCGGGTTGTTTTATTGTAATATCAGTTTCAAATCAGCAGCAAACATTACAATTTTCTACTCTTTCAAATTGCTTTATTTAGAGAAATGTAAAATCTGTGTTTCCTCGCTTTTACCGTAATGCCTGTTCCAAACTCGCACAACAGAATTCAGTAGCGGCTGGCTTGACCGTAGTACCTCCGCGGACTTGTCCACGATGCGATGTATGTCAATTTTCTTTGCTCTGTCATACTCAATAGATAACATGACATGTCCACTCAGTCTCTCCTGTCCCACTGTGCTCATCAAGGGGTTTTTAGTTATTTTTAACTTGGAGAATGAGCGCTCACTAAGCCGCCAGGCAGCTGGGTGTAACTCCTCATCTCGTGTTTGCATCAGTGTGTTGGGGTGAATTGCCTCAAACATGTTCCCAGTTCCATTTAAGCTGGTGAATCTTTGGGACAGTTGCTGGATGATGATATCAGACAGGCATTAAAAACATTTACCCGAAAGTTGCTCTCTGCGTCAGTGAGGCGACTGTCTTCATCCAAGTGACGCCTAACTTTTCTGGCCCTGGTTGTTTCAAAATTGCGATTGACTTCCCAATTGAGTAGCTAGAGCAAGGGTGGCAGACTTAGCCTCATCAAGTTGCTCTCTTATCTCCAACAAAACACTGATTGCATTTTGGAGTAGAGTAGATGCGTTTATTTCATTGGCAGATCTTCTGTTTTTTCTCCCAGCATTCACCTTTCACAGATGGCCTCCCAAATCGCGTTTCTAACACTGAGATGTCTCTGCTGGAGTTCACCGATGTGTTTATTTCCCTCTTCCACAAAGATCTCCAACTCCATGGCTTCAAACTTCATTTATCGCTTAAGGCCACTCTGATCTCTCAAACTCTCCATGGTGACAGCCGATAGCACACGCAAAATCCTCATTAAAGGGTGGTCCGCACCAGGGCGGTTGCACTTGTTATCATTTGCGCACGCAGTCATAGTAGATCACCCTCAACACGCCCAGAAATAGCACATGCAAAATTATTATTTGCATACGCAAATTAGTGCTTTTTATTTGGGATCTTAGTGGATCAGGTGCTTAAACTTCAGTGCAAATTGAGATCAGCAGATATGATTTATTTGTAAGCTCTCAGTTTGAGGTCTTGAGTGCAGAGGGCTGCATATAAGTAAAACAGGTATTTTAGGGCACTGCATGTTCTAACCTTGAAAATGAGCTCAGAACACTGGGGTGTTATTATCATGGAAATTGTCCCCTGCCTATCAAAGCTCAGTTGGAGATGCATTCAAGAGCCCTTGTGAATTTTCAAACATTTGGAGGCTCAGGCTCATACAGAGTCTGCACACGGCATGTAGTGACCCCGCTGAGTGCTGCAAGTTCTGCTCTCCTCTTCTTTTTTTTCTTCCTCAACACACAAACAGAACAAAAATAGCCAGAGGAGCTGATCTCTGAATGCTTCTGAGTACCAGGATGTAAGATGTTCCATTAACACAGGTGATGCAGAGTTTGTTCAGAAAACACATCAGGCCTTTCTTATCAATTATTTTTCTGGATTTCATGTCTCCTTTTCATCAATGCTGGGTCAGGACCTGGCACTTCATCTTTATCCAGACTTGTCTTAAAGGTCACTGCATGGGAAAATATTAAAAGTTCTGCTCTCGGATCATTCAGACACTCACGCAGTCGAGTGATTTTGACACGTTGCTAGGCTACGGGTGTCTGATATCTCTGACAATATTCACAAAGCAGACTTATACTTTAGCAGTGAGGTGTTGCTAGGTTACAAGTTTCTTTGTCCTGAGCTTTGGCACTCAGTGAGAGCCTTCAAATTGAACCACCTGATGTATAAATTTTCATCTTCTTTGATGTGAGTTTATTACTGCAGTATGTTAAACTTAAGACTCGTCAGAACAGGCTGCTGAACATGACACAGCAGAGGTATTAAGTCTTCTTTAAGCTGATTGGGGCTGAATTTACCTTCAGTAGGTGAAGGCTTTAGAGTCAGGTGTGATCTTTGCCGTTGCTAATCCATAGGTACATTCTTTTCACTAAAGTTGTTGTATCCCTTAAAGTTGGATGATGATGTCAAACAGTACATGGAAATATTGCAAAGTGCCGAAGAAGTATCAAAGAGGACATTTGAACATTTCACCAAAGAAAGAGTCATAAATTCAACGTAGCAGCGTCAGTTTTAGGGTCCTGCTTTAAGGAGTTTTAGGTGGTTTATACACACTTCATCCTTCCTGACAGTATAGGAGGACAAACCTGAGACCCGTACTGAAAAGTGAGCTCAACATATTCAGTTTATCTTTTTGTTATCTAGCTTCACTGACCACAGGAAACAAGACCACTGTAACCGGTCATGGTTACAGTGATCTTGTTCTTTGAAGTTGCCGTTCAAAGTGTTAAAATACTATTTTAAGTGTCTTCAACGAAAAATGACTCACCACTCATTTTTTCCGAGACTCATAAGAACCAAACTGCCTCTATGATATTCTTTTTAACTATTACTGTGCAGTCTTCAAATTAATTCAGCTCTTCTAGTTTTTACTTGATGGACTCCGTTACTGCACAACTCATCTCAAAATTTATACTCTGAGATGCTTTAATCATTTCAAATTACAGACTTGAGATCCAATTTGAGTTTTCAGCATGTGAGTATTAAAGCAAATAACTCTTCATGAAAATCTGTCTCTCCTCCTTCTCAGTGTTTGCACAAAGTCTGTCTCTCTTTCTCATTTTCTCTCTCTCACATAAACAGCATCTCACCCATGAGAGCCCCTATAGTTTATCTTTATTTCCCTCATCATTTAAAGCATCTTACACTTGGTCTATTCCTCACCGAGATTTTTCTATTAACGCCAGAATTCTCTCATCTGTTGTAACATTATATAACTTTAATTTGCCTTGCAATGAAGAGAAGAATACATATGGTAATCACACACAGGTGAACAATAATTTTCTTAACTATTGCACTTAAAGAGTAGAAAATAAGAGCACACCCGTCTGACTGCAGAACATTATCCGGCACTTGAGTTATTTTTGACTTATCTGTATCAAAAGAGCAGATGATCTGAGGGCACTTCTGCAAGTCGAGGCAATCACTGCAGACGAACAACATTATAGCAGCTGAATGAAATTTCAGTCTGGAAAAGTACTTCTGCTGCTTAAACCCCTGGCTATTAATCTTAAAGTATACATTTAAGAAGATATGAATAACCAGCTGATTCGGGTGTTATCAGTCATTCAAATTGCTGTTATCCGTTGCCACTGAGAGCATAGATATGAGGTAGGAGGGCCTTACTCATTTGCTGAAGGTTAAACTGCACATTTTATTTTAGGGCCTGGTGGCCAAAAGACAAAAAAGCATGAGAAGAAGTCAGGTGACAAAGCGTACAAGTGAGGACCACTACTCAGGAGGGCAGTTTGGGTGAAAAGACACGTCTATCAAACACAAAACTTTCAACCAAGAAACCAGTTGTTTTACCAAATAGCCGACGTTGAGCTGCATCCACTGACACAAATGATGTTGTGCGTAAACTCACTTCACTTCCTGTTTTTTAATACTCTATGAATATTTACTACACAGGTTTTTTTTCCAACTCATCTAGTTTTGGTGCCTTGTATTTAACCCAACTGTTTCATCACGCTAACCATGCTTTTAGTATTGTTACCATGAGGTTACAAATCTTGTAACATTAAGCCTGTCATTGTGGTCTTTGCAGAAGTGCTAATTTTATAGTAATGATTATAAGGTCCCATCTGAAACACTGTAATAGCAGTGTGCTGTCTTCACTATAACAAAGAAGCTGCAGCAATTTCACTAGCTAATTTCTTAATTTGAAAAAGATGACTCATCCCAAAAGCTTAGTTAGTTTTTTATGTTCCTCTACACATCTTCATACAATGTCAGAGAGAACTATAACAGATATATTACAAAATGGCACCATTTTACTGGTCACTTTTCTGTATTAAATCAGATTTGACTTCACATAAATAGCATTTAGCTAGCAAGTATCTCCTGAAGTATCCTCTTCCTCTATTTCTTCTTCTTCTTTGCTTTGTATCTCCTTTAGTTTTGTATTGTTCTTTGTTGTCTGTGTTTCCTTTGTTTTTTATTCAGCTCCTGCTTCTTACTTGTCTTCGTCTCATCTCCCTCTTTGTCTTTTTCTTCATCTTTTCATTCGTCCTTGTCTTCTTCTACGTCCTCTTCTACTTCTTCTACTGTGTCATGTCCTTCTCTGTCATCTTCCTCTTGTCTTCTTCTTTGTCCCTTTTTCGTATTTATCTTTTTTCCTACTTCTTTTATTTCCTCTCCTTTTTGTTCTTCAGCGGTTTGCTTTCATTTTATTGTGTTCTGCTTACAGTGTGAGTCAGTTGTTCTTTAGCATGAAAACCACTCATCAAAATCAAGGTCTATCATAACAAAAGTGCATCCAACATCATACTTGCATCAAAGACAATACAGGTAGAAATAACTTCTGATAATGACTCATTTTATGGTCTGTTTGCATCCTGACAGGAGGAGTACTTCTATGTTTTCTAGTAAAATGTCAAACCAACTACATGAGATGTGTTTGATCATTTGTATTTCCTGAGTTCAGTTTTATAAGAAGAATTAGAATCAAGGGAGCTTGTCTGTATTGTCCTTCATTCCTCGCATTAAAGGACCGTATGTTGAATCATGAGCAGATGAAAGGAACAGAGGAAATACACAAACAAGAAGAGACAGTTTCGCTTTGATTCATCCACCTGTATGGAGCAGATGAGGCGTCAGTATTGTGGCAGACTGAAACATAAGTACAATGCATTAAGATTATCAGACGATCCTGATTTTAAGACTTATGTGTCTTTGCTGCACTCGAAATACTACCTTAAAATCGTCCTCATAACTCCACCCCTATTATTGGTTAACGTGGTCCACTTTTGAGCCCCTTTGTTCAGGGTGATCACCGTACCTCTCCATCTTTCCCTCCTGAGCGCTGTAGATGTGAGTGACAGCTGATCTAAGTCATGAGATGAAGATTAGAGGCACTGTCAACTGATGTGAGAGTATTTAAAAGTCTGACTGGCATAAGAGAATCCCGCTCTTTTCAGGTACAGGAACAAAACATGTATTCTTACTTATATTCAGGTCAGCATGGTAATTGTTGTCCAGAAGAGAAAGAAAACTTCCAAAGGATAGCACAGCATGGCCCCAATGTTCAGGTTTTCAGGACAAAAGAAACCGTCTCAGCAAAGAAAGTAGATAACATCATCCTCCTCTATGTGTTTGCTGTCTGCATCCTGCACAGTAAGAAACTAAGCTACCTCACTTCAGAGAAACACGTCTGCAGGTTAAAGACCACTGAATCTTTTTGATTAGGTCTTTCGATGTCTGCGATGCATCTATAAGCTGAACTGTTAGGGTGTCTTCCAAGCCCATTACAGACTGAAACGCACTCAAACAGACTCACTACACTGGCAGGTAAAAGAGACAGAGAGCTCCACAGCAGGTTTGGAGATAATAAATAGAAAATCACATCTTATTTGCAGCGTGAAGAGGACTCTGGACTCTAAATCTACCAGAACTGCAGACTAAATGAGGAGTTACACTGAAATATAAATTACACTGTACATTCAGGCACAAGGTAGAAGTTCGAAAGGTGCAGTGATGGGTCTGAAATAAATACAGGATGTATATATACTTTAGATTGTAAGAGCAAAAAAAAAACTGCTGATCATTTTCTCCCAACTTCTTAAATCTGGCAGCTCGGTGAAGAAATGTGTGTCTCAAACTATGATGCATGCAGATGATTAAGTTAAACCAGCTGAAAGGGGTTTATGTGGAGGGGTGAAGGTTGTGCTGCATGGATAGATGAGTGCCACGCAGGCTTGTACCCAAGAGACACAAGTTCATTCCTCATGTGAAACAAATTACAAACATTGACTCCCTTTTAACATTAATCCCCTATTTTTGGCTTTATGACTCGATGTAAGTTTAGCAATTGAATCCATGTTACTAATGAACTTATTTTTAAAGATGGGGACTGCCTTTAAAGCATTCACTGATTTGCAATCTATTTTACTCCAAATTAAAATATTATTTACAAAATAAAGACCATTTTGTATCTGTGATGATTTGAACCAAGAAAGCTTTCTGACCTGAGAAAATCCTGTTAGAAGAGTTTCATTTGTCACTGGTCATTTTTTGGAACACCTGAAGTCGCCCCCTGCTGGCAAATAAAAATAATGCAGCTCAATGGTCTCTGAACTGGCTTCAGTATCCAGACTGAGAGGTGATATAAAGTGTATGATCCGGTTGTCCTTCTCCATGCAAGTATAATCTATAACGAACAGGCGGTTATGCAAATTACAATCCTTACAAGGTTACACAAGAACCCTCCACTTCACTTTGGGGTCCTTCTCACCCTGTCGGGATTCTCATTGGCATCACCACCTGTTCGCTATACATTAACCAGCTTATTATCCAGCTACCAACAAAGACATAAACAAATTGACACAAAACATAGATTACATATAATTCTAATGGTTTAAATGGGATTAATTTTATACAGCTAAAACATAGACCCTCCAAATCCACAGTGGGTAATGCTACCATCACAATGGTCTGTTGTGAGCTCACTTGTGGGAAGCATTTGCATTAAACTAAACATGTCATTTCACAGTCAGGTCAGGGTCAAACATTAGCCTGCTTGTTTTTTAAAATGCATACCCATTGAAGTTAACGTTACACAAGGTGAATAGGACTTATGCAGGAATATTTATGTTGACATTTCTGTCTTCATTCCTTCTTGTTGGGGCTTTGTGGATGACCCCTTCAAACATAAAAGAGGCAAACTTCACTGTTGCTATTATCACTGCAGTTAGTTCTTAGTGAAAGGCAAATTAGAAAAAAAAGTACTCCTCAACTGTGCTGCTGTTGCCTGATTTGCAGGACAGGATCCTTCTTCACATAGTGCTATCAGAGATGGGTTACTTGGGCTGCAGTTAAAGAACCAGCCTGAGATCGATTTTACCACAGTGTTAACAGGCAGAGGTGAAATGTCCAGGACTCTTTGTTCCGGACTGATAAAGCATGTATGATCAGGCTGTCCCTGGCTTTGCTTTTGCTATTGAGGGTTAAAAATGGTTCTTACAGGGTTTTGACCAATCAAAATCAAGTTTCTAACACAGCCAGGTATAATCGAGTATCTCTGTGAGTGCATGAATGCATGTTGTGTTTTTTTGGCTTCCTGTCCCACAACAAGTACAAGGTTGAAGCATAAAGGACATAAAAACCCAAATGGAACATCTTAAACATTTTTATTTGATGTGGACGTTCTCAGACTTTTATAACCATTCCTATCAATAGTCAGGATATGGTTGTACATTTCAATATATTCCAAGGAACAAGAAGTAGTTCATATTAAAACTGTTTTCCCCGTAAATTGTTTGTATTGCAGCTTCAAATGGCAACATTTGAGTAAGTGCTGTTTCTGGAATGGTGGGCTATATTCCCTCTGATGCAGTAATGTAAATTCATATGCTGATGGCTTGTCAGCCACAGGGCTTGAAGACAGGACCATTTCTTTTATGTAAAGGAGTGTGGGCGTACAGTCCATTCCTCTGCAGTAATTTTGTAGATTTGAAGGCTGAGGAAGAAAAGGCAGGAAAAAGATGTGACAGCACACCAGCCGGCAAGGAAGTGCCTGTTTGACTAGTGTATGATTTAAATGTTTCACAGACGACACGGCGCGCAATTTGTCACTGATGCAAAAAAAACCTTGTGCGTTTCTACACAGACAACCATAAAAGATTGGAGCAATTATTTTATGGTCTCCACCTTTGCTGACACAGGCGCACGAAGAATCACATCCTTATAAAATCATCTCTGCATCAACTCAGCTGAATCAGCAAAGAAAATCAGTCATTTTTCTCAGATGTGGAAATTTCTCATGTCTCCGTGCCTCCTATAGCCTGATTAACTTCAACTTATGCAGGATGTATCCTGTGCAACCCGAGGAAGACTCTCAGTTAAAAGCGACATAATTTAGGTGAATTTTTCATTAAAGCATAGATAGATTTAATACGCCAGTGTCCCCCAGTGCTTATTAAATCAGGTCAGTTTGAGATAATGGATCTTTAAAATTCTACAAGCAGCTCTGGTAATCTCCTCTCGTTCTCCGCCTTCCCGCTGGACTCTGTTCCCTCTCACCGTATTTATTACAGAATGATTCAAGTTTGAGGAAAAGGTGGGAGTGAGAGAAAGAGCGTGTGAAAGAGATTTCCAATAGATAACGTGTTTATAATATTAACTAAGAGCCTAGGAGAAGGAGCTGCAGGTGTTAGAAGTGCTGATGATTTCAAAAGGCAGCAGAGAGCAAAGATTAGGGGAAGAATAGCAATTCCAGTTCACACTGAGCCGACACAGTCAATAGCTCCTCGCTGGGCCAGAGAGGAAAGTAAGATAACTACACTGAAGTCAACTTTCTTCTTTGAGATCTGGAGAAGTTGTTAAATCTATAGCTGTCACATTTGATGTCAGTATTGATTCATGAGGATGGCACACAGAAAAAGACTGGCAGCTTCAAGGGATCTCACTGTTTAGCTATGCAAAGCTTGCTTTTTAATCCCACAGCAGGTTTAGGCGCTTCCTGCTTTGTGTGCAGTCCTGGCTCGGCACAACAGAGTGTAGCATAATGTGTAATGATTGGAGTATCGAACTACACATGACTAGAAATAACAAGAAAGAAACTTTCTCCCATTAAAGGAGCCTGTCTGCGGTTGTATTTTCCCTGAAGGGGGGGGGGGGGGGTGAAATATGTTTTCACGAGGTGCAAATCAGGAGCATATTTGTTGTTCAGATTAGCTGTTATTGAAGGAGCGCTTTTGTGCTGCTGCTAAATGGAAAACAAATAAAGGTGGTAGCTGAGAGACACAATTTGACAGGCCAAAGATAATATATACTTGAGGGGAAATATTTGATAGCTTGGTGTAATGAGACCTGAAAGAAAAAAAAAAAAAGGTACAAATTTGGACCGTTGGCGTTCAAGGTTATTTCCTTCCATCCTGTCCTGAACTCTGAATCATCTCTGAAATGGCCAAAAGCTGTTTTTTCCCTGATATGCTCCTATTAATGCGTCTGCCATGCCCGTGATGGTCTTATCACAGTTTTTGCATCTGCCTGTCATTCCAAACTTCAGGCCCCCAAGTTGGAAAAGCTCAATCATTGGAGAGACGGGCCTACAGGCCATCAAAATGTGCAGCACTGTGTGATGTAAACACCCACTTCTACCCAGCAGCATAATTTTACCCTCAAAAAAGAAAGCACTAAGCTCTTGTTGTCAATGTCGCCGAATGAGGCCTGCACATATAAAAACTTGCCATTATGAACAGAGTATTTTTCCTCTTTTGTTTCAAGACAGCCCAGTGTGCTCAGATGGACGTGTTGGCACCATGATAACTACCCTGCCGGGCTGATTATGACTTTTTGCACTCTGTGTGTATTCTTCAGATTTCAGAAACACTTTAATCTCTTTGAGCGAGCACAAATCTTGTCAGAGTCGGTTTGACTGTGTGTGGGCGTCTAAAGTCACAGTCTGAAGTTAGTAACATGAGTTCCTCATTAATACCCATGAAACCAACCGTACCTTAAGGCAGAGCCGATTCTGAATATTTCACATAATTGCTCAGTTTCCAGTTTGAGCTGAAACTGTTAAAGTGAGGTTCATTGTTTATTGAGGATGTAGTTTGCGTTTCACTTTAACCAGAGGCAGTTTTTTCTTATCGATCGATCTTTGCTGAGATATTATGTAACGATAAAAAACAGACAATGTTAGAAACACTTCTGAATAAGAGAAAGTTCAAAATGTGGCAGTGCTAGCAGCAGCCTCCAAAGTGACCAGCTCATTTTAAATACGGTTCAACAAACACTGAACTCCATGAAATACATGAATGCAGGATTTTTTGGCAAAACTATCAAGTTGAGTTGCATTTGTTTCCTGAGAAATTGGTACCTAAGTGTGTTCAATCAAGCAATTTCACATGAGGTCGTGATGTACTGAATATCAGCAGTGCTGTGATTAACTTGTAGACACAAGGCTGCTATACCTTGTAATACAGCAATTAGCTATACAAGTAGCATAGAGTATTTAAAAAGGATAATAAGCAGCCGAAGAGTAGTTACTGAGAATCATTAATTTTCCTCAAGCAGCGGAATTAGTTACAGAACTTAGAAATAGTTATTATGTACCATGTACCATGTAGCTGTTTATGGTTGCATCGTGTCTGTTTTCTTCAATTTGGTTGCCGTCTCTTTTACTAAGCTCTGTGTTTTCATATGCCTCTCTGATCTCTGCATTGATTTCTCACTTCTTGTCTTTTTTTTTTATTTGCTGTAACTCCTCTCTATGTCTTGATTTGATATGTGTTACGAATGTGATCAGGTTGTGAATAACTGTTGTTGTGGGGTTTTTAACAATCAGAATCAAGTATTTAACACAGCTTGGTGATTAGTCAGAAAGCTGGGTAATAACTGAGATGAATTACTCACCTTGTTTGTATTCCATCACACTGCCCTTCTGTTCCAGCTCAGGGCACTTTAAATCAGCACTCAGTTATGCAATAATAATGCAACTACACCTGTAACTCTCAACCTGTCCACCAGGTGTCCTCATACTAAACCAATAGTGCTGCTCACCTGAGCACATGCCCTTATCCTACCCACTTCAGACTCTCCTGACTCTCATTATCCAAAGCTCCCAGCCTTTTCCTTCAGTAGCTCCTCCTGTGCTGTCAGTACCTGAATAAGCTCTTGTTTCTGATTTTCTCATGGCTTTGTCTCCATTGACTTGGGCTCTCAATTGTTTTGTACACACAACCTTGAAACTCTGTGTTGTTCATACTTTATTGTCTGACTTTCTGTTTAACCTCAGCACCCTGGCAAAGAATTTCAGTCTAAAGACTTTTTATTCAGCCTTGTTAAATGTATGTTTGTCAAATCCTTTCTGTTTATGCAGGACTCTGATTACCATGGAAAATGTCCTTGTTTATAATAGCATTGACCCCTAAAGCCCACACACCTTTTGTTCAGTTTCTAATTAATTCTGCTTTATTTAGTCGTCTATTAAAGTTTATTCCAAACCACCAGATCGGCAGCTATTCATTTCAGTGTGAGGATCGTCTTCAGAAGATGTAATCAGAGAATTCATACCAGCTGTTATTGTTGTGTGGCCATGCACTTGAGCACAAATTGACGTGGCAGACTTGGCTGGGTTACACAACACAACAATACCTTGTAAAAACACAAAAGCAGACACGATTTGCTCTGCAATGGATTACCTTTGGTTATTCAAACAAGTTTCAAGGCTCTGCACGCTGATTTTCACACCTTAAACAAATGCAAATGCAATACAAATAAACCGGCTGCCTTGAAGCCGGGGAAAAAATCACAAATCTATACTCCATGGATTGTTGTGAAAAGTAGTCAACAGTAATGTAAGGACATCTGATATGTAGGTAATTGGCTAGAACATAATAAGACACCAAGACAGTCCCTTTACAGTAACACAGGTTGGCTTTCTTTCCACAGAATGGACCGCACACATGCTCAGTATGCTACAGGAGGCTTTCTGAACTACTAAAAAGTAACACACAGTTAAGTTTATTACAGTGTCTGTTGCATTAATATTTACTTACCTCACAGGGGAGTAGGGACTGGGATGTTCTATGGTAATATACCCCATCTCAAGAGGATGGACACTATAACATTCACACGACATCCTGCCATGATGCAGTTAGTCATTCATTTGATTTAGGGGCAGTTTTTCCAGTGCAACCAGAGAGCTTTGCAAAAGATAAATTATTAATAGATCATAACAATAAAATACAAAATACAACAACTCATAAGTACCAGAGGGCAATTCTCAAAACAGAGGAACGCAGGGAACAAGCTGAACATTTAAAGTCAGACACAAACATGGTTAGAATAGCAGCCGCCTGGTCGTAGATCAGACACAGAGACAGGGAAAACAATCATGAATAATCAATGCAATAACCTTAAAAAATAAAAGAGAAATAAGACACAATCTCAGAGGATGCTGCATTAACCCCAGCACTACAGCCTGCTTGTAATACCTGCTCTGATTTCTACCTTCAGTTCTTTTAATAGCCAGGTTACTCAGCACAGGCCTCCTTATTCTCAAACAGGGCTGTGCAGGATTCCCTGCAGTGCACCATGAGATATGCTTCAGTCAGTAACAAATTGATGAATAAAAGGTCTTGTGGTGCCGCTTGCATCTTGTCCTGTGGCACAAAGTCCAACAGACCAGGCTCTGGAAATGTATGACATTTCATGTTGTAAAATTCAAACACATGCTCCATCTATGAGAAGAGAGAGAAATAAATTTCTTCTGTCACTAAAGGATTAGACAAGGACAGAAGGAGGAAAATCAGAGGTTGGAACTGAAACGCTGAATAAAGGAGGACCATTGTGCTGGTGGTACAGAGGCAGGTGTGTTTTTCAGGCTAGAAAGATTTTTTTTTCTTTTGTAAATGATTGCTCTTTTTTTTTTTTTTTTTTGCACAAAGTAATGAAAATAATCTAACCTTTAAAAAATAGTCTGGATGAATTGGAAGTAAATGACTGTTAGGTTAGTCATTGTAAAATGATGAACAATGAAATGTGACTGTGTTTGTGGCTTCAGTGGGGAGTCTTTATCTGGCAATTAAATAAACTGAAATTAATGTGGGTATGAAACTTTGTAAAAATGGAAGGGGGCGCTTTAAGTGTGCCAGTACATGCGCCGGTGACTTCTTTGCACCACACACCAAAGTTACTCTACATAGCTTCTACAGCCTGATGGAAAACTGTACAGTAGCATGGTGAAGCAGAGATGCAGAGGTTCTTTGTTTGTGCAACACACTGAAGTTAAATGTATGCACTGAAAATCAGCATTATCCTCTGGTGTCTTTTGTCAACTGTATGAATACAGAACATATTTTTTGGTGATTTGCTGATGCTGGCTGCATGATTCACACACCAACAAGTGAATAATGGGAGAACAAACACTTCTTTATCTCCACTAAAAGCACTGATTGTAGGTAACATTAATTGCAAGCATTCAAAGATGTTATTGTCAACCTAAAGCATGTTGGTTCATGAGCAGTTATGTAATGAAGTGATGAATTTTCCAAAGCAGTGATTGGTCAACCAGAGAGGGTATGCAAAACTGACACAACAGACCTCAGCTCACTCTCTTTAATAATAATAATAATAATAATAATAATAATAATAATAATAATAATAATAATAATAATAATAACAACAATAACAACAACAATAATAATAACAACAATAATAACAACAATAATAATAATACATTTTATTTGTAAAAGCGCATTAAACATTTTTTTATTCCAGTCTTGTCTGTATCGCTTCAAGTTTACTAAGGCTGAGCTCTAACAATGCCCTCTGCAATAACCCACTATGGCCACAGGTGGGAGCAAAGAGAACAATATGGAGCTCTTCAAGACTTTGACTGTGGCTGTTTTCAAAACGGCCTGCTATATACTAGTAGGCAGTGGGTACTGCGTTTTAATTTAGTCGTAGTATGACTGTTCTGTTCGATCTGTGTTGCAGTACGCTGAGCCTGACGTCACTGAATCTCCGGTTTCGGAATGCAGAAGTAAACAACGGCAAAGCTGGAAGCGAAACTGCTTCTTTAGCATCCATATGATTTAAAAAGTTGGGAAGTGGTTTATATGGAATTTAATAATTTTCACAGCACCTTAAAACTGAGTTCCCCACTTCAAGAAAAGAAGAGAAAATAAAAAGCAGCACTAGCGCTGTGCATTGTTGGAAACAGTACGCGAGGCAGACTGGTTCGATGCATACTGTGAAATTTTCCCCGAATCAGTGGACATCCGGGGAGTTTTGGCATACTGCAGATTGTGCTCTTGTTCACATACTACTTACTACATACTGAATGTTGGCTAAATCAGTATGTACAGCCTTTAACTTAAAGTGAAAAGGACAATACAGCCTGGAAGCTCCCCTCCTGGGATCAATAAATCACCTTCATGTGGTCCTGTCACACTGAATAGAGGCGTTACAGCAAATGTTCATCCTGACGTTTAAATAGGATTTCTGAAATATGACCTATAGAATAGAAAGTCAGCAGACAAAATACTGATCTTATTGTTTCAAACTACAAACAAACTGTTGGCATCACAAAGGCTATACATCATCTTTGACTAAATCTATGTTCATTACACACATTAAGATTAAAGATAAAAAAATCAAGTTGTAAAAGTTGTGTTATGTGTAGATACTGTGTAACAATCAAATCCATATACTGTCTGGTCTTGTAGGAAGTTTGTAATTATCTGTATTGATGCTCAGAAGAAATTAGAAATGATTGGAGCTCCAAACCAGAGGAGGTTTCAGATAGCAGAAGTGTTTCCCTCGACTTGTCAACGAGATTTTCAGTAAAAACTCGACCTCATGTCCCGTCTGGAGCACAATTCAACTCATCCAAGACAGGCCAATTTAAATCGATGTGAGCTGAGCATGTTGGCTGGTATTGACATGAACACAATCCATTTTACAACAATTATTAAACGATTCCTTGTCAAGAATGCAACAGTCAGTGTTAGCCAGAGGGAAAGATTTTCTACAGTCACAATAAAATGTCTGTATTTGAGACAGTTTGGCTGCCTCAATGTTTGATATATCAGCCGTAAAAAACGAGGATACTTGGGGCAGTGGAAGGATTGCTGAAGAGTCTGTAGAAATGGGATATTACTTGGGGCTGTGCAGTTTCTATTTATGTTCTATGTGCTTTTGTTTCTTTAATGTAGGAATGCAGAAAGTCAGGGAGTGGCTGTCAGGGTGGCGGCTAAACAAAAAATATGCCTGCCTTTGCAAGTCATCTGGATAACTGTAGTTTGTCTCCTGTCAGACCTCACATAAACCTATCTCTATTTGCAGCCAACCTTTACTGTTCATTTGCTATACTTTATACAGTGACTATAATCTTTCCTTACCAGTCTGTGATTGTAAAGGAAATAAGATGTTTTAAAACAGACACTTTGATGTCCAAAACCCTTCACTGAATGCCATCCTGGCTTGCTCAGTCATTTGAGAGCTGGGTTCCTGACTTTTTTCAGTACCACATACTGGACAAATTGGTTTTTTTTAAGCTGACAGCAATGTGATGAATAAGTGTGAAGTGTGAATGTAGTGTAAGCAAGAAATATATATACAGTACATCTGTGGTTTTACATAAACTGTGTGATTCTGTAAGTTTAGAGGATAATTTTAGATTTTAGTACTGCAAGCATGGCCTTCTTGTGCTTCTATGTAGCAGTATTGTGCTCACCTATGTGGCCGATTAAAAAGATCCTGTGGTTTAAAGTGCAGAAGGCTTTCACTGAGTCGCTGCTCATGGGGTTAACCCACATATTCTTTGCTTCCCACTGCTTGTTGTAGCTGAAAAGTCTTTTCTTATTTGACAGCTTAGCTTTATTCACACTTGTACACCACAAGCCCATCGAACAACACCATCCATGAATGAAACTTATTCCAGCAGATGGGGTGCTTTTTTTCATGCTGTATGTGTGACTAGATCTGATGCACACGAGGGGGGCTATGATTGGATGACAGGTGTCGTTTGATGGATGAGATCAGTGCATGATGGGCTACATGCTGTGTCAGATCTGATATAGGATCAGTAAAGTGTTGTCTAGTAATTACAGAAAAGTAACGTGTTGTCTAGTAATTACAGAAAAGTAACGTCAACATAGGGGCGGCTGCAGCTCAGTGGGTAGAGTCAGTCATCTATCAATTGGAAAGGTTGTCAGTTCCGGTTGGCAACCCTTTTTGAGAGGGACTCCCTGTCTGTTACTAGGGTTAGTATTTTAAGGAGAGATAAACCTTAAAGCTCCTGTGAGGAGTTTCCTGTAATGGACTGGAATTAAAATGTACCATATGTCTCTTTACAACCTACAAAAGCAAACCATACCGTTAACAAGGGGACTGGTTATTTCTATGTGGATTTAAAAAAAGAAAATCAAGGTAAAATCAACAAAAAGTTTCTTACAAGTTGAGTTTTTCAATGCTGCTGAAGTTTCACAGAGCAATTCCGTAAGCATTTGTTAGAGGCTAGTGCATATGTACAATCTGAAACACTGTTATGTCAGTTATGTCACAACAAATCTCAGGAGGTAGCACAGTTTAAAACAAGAGTGGATGTAAATAATGCAGCATTTAAACATGAAAGAAAACCGCTCTGTAAATGATCTAAAAGGAAAGATTCTTTAGAAGTGTGTCAGACCTCTGAGTCACAGTGTGGTTTCATTAAAAAAAGGATGTAAACAAAGTTGTACTTTTAAGAAAACTCTATGAGGAACCTTTTTCATGCAGGGAACAGTTTTCAATTGATGATGTTTTTAGGTGCAATTCAAGGCTTCATGTTTTATGTAAACACATCTTCAGTTCCAGTTGCATTCTCTCAGTTTAAATGACAGACTTACTCTTTAAATTCATTGAATGTATTATATTGGAAATGAGAGAGTACAAGACATGCTGTTCATGTTGTCCTGTGTTTAAAATGAGAAAAAAACAACAAAGACATCTGCCCACGCTCTGCACAATAAAGAGCGAATAAAATCAATGACCTTAACAGTGGGGCAAAAAAGTATTTAGTCAGCCACTGATTTTGCAAGTTATCCTACTTAAAAAGATGAGAGAGGTCTGTAATTGTTATCAGAGGTACACTTCAACTATGAGAGACAAATTGAGAGAAAAAAATCCAGGAAATCACATTGTAGGATTTTTAAAGAATTTATTTGTAAATTATGGTGGAAAATAAGTATTTGGTCACCCACAAACAATCAAGATTTCTGGCTCTCACAGACCTGTAACTTCTTCTTTAAGAAGCTCTTCTGTCCTCCACTCATTACCTGTATTAATGGCACCTGTTTGAACTCGTTATCTGTATAAAAGACACCTGTCCACAGCCTCAAACAGTCAGACTCCAAACTCAACCATGGCCAAGACCAAAGAGCTGTCGAAGGACACCAGGAAGAAAATTGTGGACCTGCACCAGGCTGGGAAGAGTGATTTTACAATAGGCAAGCAGGTTGGTGTGAATAAATCAACTGTGGGAGCAATAGTAAGAAAATGGAAGACATACAAGACCATTGATAATCTCCCTCGATCTGGGGCCCCACGCAAGATCTCATCCCGAGGGGTCAAATACGATCATGAGAACGGTGAGCTAAAATCCCAGAATTACATGGAGGGACCTGATGAATGACCTGCAGAGAGCTGGGACAAAAGGAACAAAGGCTACCATCAGTAACACACTACGCCGAGAGGGACTCAAATCCTGCAGCGCCAGGCGTGTCCCCCTGCTTAAGCCAGTACATGTCTGAAGTTTGCCAGTGAGCATATGGATGATCCAGAAGAGGATTGGGAGAATATCATGTGGTCAGATGGAACCAAAATAGAACATTTTGGTAAAAACTCAACTCGTCGTGTTTGGAGGAAGAAGAATGCTGAGTTGCATCCCAAGAACACCATACCTACTGTGAAGCATGGGGGTGGAAAGCTCATGCTTTGGGGCTGTTTTTCTGCAAAGGGGACAGGACGACTGATCCGTGTTAAGGGAAGAATGAACGGGGCCATGTATCGTGAGATTTTAAGTCAAAACCTCCTTCCATCAGAGAGAGCATTGAAGATGGAACGTGGCTGGGTCTTCCAGCATGACAATGATCCCAAACACACCGCTCGGGCAACGAAGGAGTGGCTCCGTAGAAAGCATTTCAAGGTCCTGGAGTGGCCTAGCCAGTCTCCAGACCTCAACCCCATAGAAAATTTGTGGAGGGAGTTGAAAGTCTGTGTTGCCCAGCGACAGCCCCAAAACATCACTGCTCTAGAGGAGATCTGCACGGAGGAATGGGCCAAAATACAAGCTACAGTGTGCAAACCTGGTGAAGACTTACAGGAAACGTTTGACCTCTGTCATTGCCAACAAAGGTTATGTTACAAAGTATTGAGTTGAACTTTTGTTATTGACCAAATACTTATTTTCCACCATATTTACAAATAAATTCTTAAAAAATCCTACAATGTTATTTCCTGGATTTTTTTTTCTCATTTTGTCTCTCATAGTTGAAGTGTACCTCTGATGAAAATTACAGACCTCTCTCATCTTTCTAAGTGGGAGAACTTGCAAAATCAGTGGCTGACTAAATACTTTTTTGCCCCACTGTATCTTCTCCCAATATGTTCTTTACATTAACACAGATGGTTGCAATTTCTTGACTTTTTTTCCTCTATATAACATGTTATACGTTTCATACACTTTTTTTTTTTTTTTTTATAGTTTCCCTACTGTTGTTACTCCAACCCTCATGCATCACAATAATAAAGCAAAATCCTCCAATGTGAAAAGCTTTTTATTTTTGCAATAGATTTATTTCTCTGTCTGGTTTTACGTCATCTGAGTAGTTTTAAATAAAAGCTATGATGTTACAACCATCATAAAATCTTTCTATAAGCGAAGCTCACACACAGTGCATATGCTGAGTTTGAGTTTTACTCTTCGGTTGTTTTCATCTTGATATGCGGATGCCCTGGTTGCTATGGAAATCTACAGTCTTGGATCTCAGAGAAAGTGCACTCTCTCCAGCAGGAGCAGGCTCTGTCGTGTAAGCAGTGAACACCCGGCCGGGTTAAGAGAGCACACAAAGAGCTGGATACAGATTTAGAATAGAGAGTCTGTGTTTCTGATACACTGTCATGCAAAAAGAGCAAGAAGAAGTTGTCCTCTCTTTCCCCTCTGAGGCAAACAAGGAGGAGGAGAACGTAACCTTTGTCAAAGGCCAAAAACTGGTGCAAAGTTGGAAGTTAGATTTTATAGAAACAACGTCAAAATGCACTGTAACCAAAATATAGCTGAGAGTTTGACATTAAAGTTAAAAGCCAAATAACTTTGTTGAAATGTCGCTAAAAGTTACAAGAATACAAACCGGCGGACAACTTAGTTGCTTACCTTCTCCTGCTCACCGTGGTTATGTTTTTGTTTGGACATTTTATATTTTGTTTTTCTTAGACATTTAAAGAATTTTGAATGTGAATGGTTTCGTGGATAAAACCGTAATTAAATCTAATCAAATAGAATTCAGCTAGCATTCATGCAGTGCTCTCACACTGCAGAGATCTTCTCCACTCTTATTTGTGAAATCCCACAACATGTTTTGTTAAGTAGCGTAACTCCTTCTGGTATTATTTTGGATGTTTTTGTTCAAACTGGCCGTCAGTCCTGAGGGTATATGCCACAAATAACTCATGAGTATTCATGAGTGTTTAATTCAGCTCTGCAGCTCTTACTGTACTAAGTGCTGTAATTGTGTTACACGCCAAATTTACAGTTTATTGCTAGCACAAATTGTCCCTTGCTGTACTGATTGTTTGTAGTGCTCTTGAACCACTTACAGTATGCTAATTCACTGACCTCAGCTGCATGCAGTTCATTCACAGTGAAAGTGATGTGTGGGTGCATATTATGTGTTTGCCCTCTGTGTCACCTGCACACCAGGCATACCAGAGTTACATTCATCAGTTAAAGACTGGATGTAGATGGATGGTATATAACGTTAAACAATGTCAGGGAGTAAAATGGTTTTAATGGACCTGTTATTTGTAAGTAAGTGTTTGATTTGCATCAGTTTTTCAGCTGGACTGTTATGGTCACTTGTATGGACAGTTATCACCCACCTCAGCCCCTCAAACTGGACTGATCCTCATGGAGTCCTTCAGCTTCTTTTTTTTGTTGAATAGCTAAAAGTGTTTCCATTTTGCTCCCTCTTCTATCTTTCATCAATGTCTCCTGAGAGAAGCAGCAGTTTTCAGTGAAATAAAGCCAGTCAACTCAGGGTAAGCTAATTAGGTAGCAACAGAAACAGAAGTTCAAAGTTAGCCTCTAGCTAGTAGACCAAGTGTAGCATTCAGTGTAAGCAGGAACATATTTTTAACTTCAAACCTCAAATGTAATTGTGTTTTCAGTTACAGTTACAATTGTCAATGTATTATACACAAAATGACTCAAATGATTATGTATGTTGTAGCTAAGCTACAATGGCTGCTTTCACATTGACAGTATTGACATAGACTTGCACATTTGGGTGTTGATATTGCTTTTACATGCACACAGAGAAAGCTGGTTATTCATGTCCTTGTGTTAACCGTTCACTGCTTCTGCTTCCAAACCATAGTCAAGAAGCACAGGGGAGACTTACGGGTCTGCTCCAGGGCCGAAGCTGGTCCAACTTTGGGACTGACCCCGTACACTTCAACTTCTGTGCAGCCGGTGGTTAGCAGTAGACACGAGTCCGGCTTGGTCTCAAGGAGTTGTGGCTTTATTAGTGTTCACAAACTGCACTTACAGATGTCATAAACACACTATAAACATTGCAGCTAACTCTCTCTTAATCCTCTTTTCTCTCCGTCTGTCCACACGCTCACCGTCACTTCACACACAGACGTCACATCCACTTTCACTCTCACTCACTCTACGTTCCACACTTACGCACACAGCTATTCTTGACAGAGCTACGCTACTAGTACAACACTTGTGTACATGATAAATAGCCTACTTGTATCCAGAGGTGGGTCATTATGGGCTTAGCATGATAGCACAATAGCATGTTGCAGATATGGCATATCCACCCCATTTCCAGCAACGGGAGGAGAGAGCGACAGCAAATATAAAACATGTCCAGGACTCTGACTGACCTCACTTGCTCCACTGTAGTTGTTGGTCCTGTCTGTTCTCCACATACTTAAAAAGGTCAGCATTTTGATGCTTTCTTCAATCTAAACTTCTTCTTATATTTTATTATTTCAAAACCAAAAGACAAAACTCTGTTTCTTTGTTTCTCCAGAAGTAACATGCTCTTGTTGCCTCAGCCATGTTTGATTTACTGATACATCACTTGGCTGTGGCCATGCCTGTGCAGGTAGTCAAAAGAGAAACTAGGGTAAGGCAAATATGCCACAGTATCCTTATCCCAGTCTCTCAAAACTGGGATAAGGGCTTATCCCAGTTTCTGAAATCTGGATATATTAGTATGCACACACACAAAGATGGGATACTTGAAGAAGCGATCAAAACTGGGATCCTCAAGTCCACATAAACACAGCCAATGTCTCTTCCATCTGTATTTTCAGTGAACTTTCATGAACACACAGTAAGCTAGCTGCCTAGCATCAAACAAAGCTACGATAAAGCTGTAAGCTTTCATATAAAGTAGTGCAAGTTATAATGTGATATATCAGATAAGTCATTTGCATTAACGAACACCTAACCCAGCAGTTTGTCTCTGTATAAGCTGAACATTTTGGCATCTTTCAGCCACTTGTTTTGGTTGTACAGCCCAAAGTCTGTTTGGCTTTCATCCAAGCCATTTTCAGTGAAAATAACTCGGGTAAGTGAGTTAAATGTCCAGCACCAAAGACCAGGCCTTCGAAATAAGCAGGCTGCTGGTGGTCATAGTGGACTACTGAGCAGCTGAAAAGACTGATATTTCTGCAGAAGATGAGACAAGACCAGAGCTAATAGGAGAGTGGATACTGAAATTCTATGTTTGGTGTTCACAAATGTGTCCGCTGCCAATCAAATCAAGTGTACATAAAAATTTTCAAAATAAAGTTGGGTAAGGAAAAAAGATGCTGTAGAGGGAAGTAGGAAAACTTGCAGCTATGAAAATATATAATTGTGGAAACAAACTTTCTGAAAAGTAAGAAAACAACTTTTTTCTTTAAGTATGACTAATGCCTGCTTTAGTTTTTCTACCAGCCTTTAGTGTTAAGACAGTGAATCATCAAACACAGCCTTGTTCATCAGTCTTCAGCAGTGTATCACGACCAACCAGGTTTTAATTTAGTTCAGCTGAGAGGCACGTAATTAATTTGCCATAAGCAGTAATGACTTGCATTGTAATGTAGCATGTAATCACGTCCTGTCATAAGAAAAATTGCTCTGCTGTTTGTCTGGGTTTCTAGATATACCTGTCTTCAAGTATTTTTTTCTCACCAAAATAGATTCAGCCTCTTCAGCTCCCACTTTGAAGTCCTTCTCAGACATTTCTCTTCCTTATTCCGTTACAGATGCATGAATATAGAGGGAAGGAGCAGTATAAAACAAGGTACGATTGGTTTGATGACAGAGAGAGAGAGGGAGGGGGGGCAAGTATCATCCTCTGCATTGCAGGCCCCAAATAGCTGAGAGTGTCCTGGGTGCACTGGGCTGTGGCAGATTTTAATCAGCTCCTTGTCTCAGCCACAAAATGATACGCACCACGGAAGCTGTGGGAGCCAGAGACATACGCCCCTGGCACTGCAAGCTCTTAATGGCACTGAAAGGGACTAATAATGCAGGACATCAATTATCAATAGAGACACAGTGCAAACACTGATTGTTAACTGTGTGGCATTGCAAACCACAAGAGCACCTCAATAAATGTTTGTATTTATTTCCACTCATGCGGGGTGAGTGCTAAGGAAAGGAAATTATTTTAGTGGCTGAACTAGCTGAGAAGCTGTGATCGTGTTTGTCACACACTCTATCTGTAACATTTGAGCACCGTGGCCTAAATACAGCAGGGTGGTTTTCAAAATAAACCTATCAAACACTAATTAGCTGTAACTACTCATGTGAAATGTGTACTGCTGGGAACATGTAGCCACACTAGGAGCCGTCACAAGCAGCTCACAGTGTTAGAGTTTGATACAGTGGCTGCTTTGCAATCAGCTCAGAGCGTCATCGTCTGTGCAGACCGTTCACACACAACACATCTTTCAGCATTCAAATGATAAATGGGGATAGCTGCTGCCTGTCCCAGACATTTCTTATGAGGGGATATCAGCAAAGGAGTCACAAGCATTGAACGCCTTAAATGTGGTTAAAGCAACACTTATCAGTTGGTGTCCACCGAGGCTCAGGAAAACTGGAAAACTAGCTGAAACTGCAACTTTGCTCTCAATAGGAAACAATCTCTCCCGCCGACATGGAAACAAGTACTGGAAAAATTTTGAGACACTTTTGTAGAGATGGAAATAATACTTATTTATTTAAATCTGTATCAATTGTTGTGCCATGAAACAGCAAATATTTGGCAGCAAACATCATGATGAAGAAAACAAAGTCTGCTCAAATTACATTTGAGAAATGTCACACGATCCAGAAATTGAAGGTCTCAGCAAATTGTTGACAATCTATTTCATTTGCTTTTCAAAAATAAGCAATCTTTATATACACCATCCACTTTAGAGATTGAATAATGTAATTTGGACTTTCTACAGTTTTGTTAAGTTTTGGAAAAGTCATCAGGGCCACTTTTGTGAAAGGGCTGCCAGGTGGACGTAAGCCTGACAATGAAGTTACACCAAACATCGCAACTACTGAAACAAAGGCGAGAAACAACAACCCTTCATAACATAAATGACGGGCTGCCAACATGTTAAACATTAGAAATGTGTGTGTTGCAGAATTACTTTTAATTGCTTCCTTTGTCGACATGGTTTGTTGTACTTTTAGGTCTCGGTTAGGAGATTGGAATTCAGTTTTTTTTGCATACGCTGTTTCTACTAAATTCTGAAGATGAAAGAATTGATGAAAGGACGTGTCTGGTGACGTGTTTTGAGTTTGGTTGGAGGAAGGCTAGGATGTATTTTTATGTACAGAAAGGGAGGCCTGGCAGAGACGACTGGCATATACATATACTCTTGGTAGGATTTGTTTTTTCTTGCAGCGCAGTGCAGTGCAAAGGGGTTTTGTTGCCTTAAAGGTGACATATTATGCTCTTTTTCATCAAAATATATTGGTCTAAGAGGTCCCCAAAACATGTCTTTAAAGTTTATGCTCAAAAAAACACTTTGATATCAGATTTTGGCATGCCTGTAAACCCCTCTTTTTCAGCCCTGCTCAGAACAGGCTGTTTTCTGTGTCTGTGCCTTTAAATGAGAATGAGCTCTCTGACCACGCCCCCTCAGGAAGTGGATGTGGCTTCGGCTCTCAAGCACGTTGATCTAATGTTTACATGTTGCATGCATAGACATGGCTGCGCACAGACCTGCGTTACTTCAACCATCTGAATTTGATCCAGAATCTGATCCTGACGGAGACTGATCCTGTTTTATTTGTCAGTATGTCGACGTGTGTCTTGGTACACAGCGACGAACATGTAGCTATGTGGCTATGCTAACTAATGCAAGCACTTTTCCATGAAAAATAAAAACTATCTACTAGATCTTCAAATCTGCAGACGTGGGGAGTAAAACCAACCTTTGTGTTTATTAAGACAGCCTACAACTAGAATGCCTCCCTCCTAAGCTCCTTGTTAGCACACGTGTGCAGGTAATGAAAAACGGAGGAGGAGTTGAGTTGTATTTCATAAAGTCTATGGGATGAACAAGCTCCGAGCTCTGACTTCTGTTACAGACCGGATGGCGTTGTGACGTATGAAAAACACTGAAAACTGAAACGGCTCGTTTCACACACATTTACAGAAAGGTGGAGAAATCAGAACAGGGGCAGAATAGATTTTTTTCATTTTCGGGGAGTTTGTAGACATGCCAGGGACACATATTTCAGGTAGAGAACCATTAAAAAGTCGATTTTGCATGATATCTCACCTTTTAAATAAATGATAGATCAGAGACTGGACACAAAAGTTGTACTCTGGTGTTGCAATCTTGCATATCATCCACCCACCATTCACCCCAGACAACTGTAATGAACCACGAGGGAGAGATAATGTTTCATTACACACTGACTGTGAACATTGTTCAGAAAACAATTTATTTTTATCACAGCTAAATTTGAGAAATTATTTTTGTAACATTTTTGCTCTGAAATAAAATCTGCTAATTCTAATGGATCACAGCCATCAGTGGATTTGATCAAAATAGAAATTCCCACAGCTTTTTGTTCAGAGTTCAACTTAGTTGAGCCTTGACATTCAACTTCAGGCTGTTAATCAGCTGAAAACTGTCTTGGCAGTCCTGACCTTTGAGGGAACAGACAAAGCAGATGGTAATGATTTTATATTAGCTGTGTCCTACCTTTCATTTTCACATTAACCCTGCTCTGACAGATAGTAAACTACCTCGCAAAGGAGCTGCAGCTGGGGAGCCAATGCACATTCAGTACGTATATTCCAGTGTTATGAGTTGACTATGGCAACCATGGTAGTTATGGATAACTGTCAAAATTACAAGTCATTCTGTGAACGTAAAGGGTAAGACCTACAGTGTCTGAACCTGGGTCCAGTGTGAACGTATTTGCAGTCTAATGATTGATAGAAAGTTTGCTTTTTTAGATGTTCTCAGCCAGCAGCTGTGAAACACTACAACATAACCCTAAAGCTGCGTACCACCAAAGTTTCTATTATTCTAAGTGTCTGACTAAATGAAAGGGAAAGGGTCCAACCTCCTCTCGCTGACCATGACTCACTTAAACGCTGTCACCTTCCAGCGTCAACTCACCTCTAACCACAACATTTTGGTGCAAGACTCCTTGACTGTGACTTTTGTTTTTGGTTCAACAAAAAGGTTCCAACTCTTTAACCAAAAAATCTCTCTTTGTATCGATCTCTCCATAATGTTGTTAGACACTTGAAAAAACAATCAGAATCTGTCTATGGCAAAAACAGGCGCTTTAGTGGACGCTTTTTTATCAGGCGTAATTGCCTGCGAGGATTACTCTGCAACTTGAAACTTTGTGTTCCCATTAATTATTTAGAGCCCAAACTATGGAACAAAAGTGAACCAGGGTTTGGAAAACACCAACATTGCATTTCAAGCTTTTACCCAAACTATTTAATGGAAACCCACAATGTAAACTTTGGAGGAGGAATGTATTTTGAGGGAACATTTCAGACTAAACAATCATCACTCTCAAAGCAAACAACAAACTTAAAATAAGGCTTAATGCTCTGTAGATCTGGAGGGTTGTGTGTTCTGTCATTTGTTACAGTCTTATGGTGAAATATTATTGTACAAAATTAGTATTAAAAGAAAAATGTTTCTTTTAGTCAAAAAGTGTGACGGTACAGTTAATTTTTTGTTTGCAAATATTTAGAAGGCCCACTTTCTTCACTTTTAAGTTGTGTACTTTCTGAAGTGTCAGTTACCAAGCTTCACACATTGTTTTTGCAGAGCTTTATTGTAAATGTTTTCCATTTTATCTCCATTTCCTTTGTGATAATAATGTCTGTTTTTGAAAAATAGATTATTTGAAAACCCACAAATAGAAGCCATCAAAAACCGAGACACTGTGTTTCATCTATCCCCCAAGATTCAGTGTGGCAGCAGCTCGGCTGGACAGATAATGGGATCCACTGAGGACGACAGCCTCTTTGCATGTGTATGGTTGTGAATTGTTCAGCCGGCACACTTGTGTGCAGCACAATGTATTCTTTTAATGACTGAACTCCATGGTGAGAACGCAGACATCCTGGATGATAATGGTGATAATGAACTGGGAGCATGCTGAGCCTCAGCTCGGCACTCACTCCTCTGCAGCAGTCTGGCATATGGCGAGAGATTTCTTTCCCTCCTCAACATTTGTTGACCTTGATTTGAGCCTTCCTGCCTCCCATACATAATTAGTACCTGTTAATTTCTGCAATCCTCCCCAGTCATCTTAAACCAGGTGCCAAGTGGGAAGTGTCAAGTGCTTAAGCAGCCCTCCTCCTGTTAGAGCCGGCATATGAGTGGTGGAGAATTGTAGTCACTGGCGGTAATGCTGACCGGCTAGCTTGCTGCTGCTCGCTGTCCCGCTGACTCACTTAGCTGATCGATAGCTAATTCCCTTAAACAATCAAGGGGCCTCTGCGATGGGAATGTGGTGAGAGGTGTGATAATTGATTACTTTTGCTCTACATTTTCCCCAGTGAGTTCACTCAGTGCGATACTCGGCCGCATTTTTCATTGAGCTGTTCACGAGTTGCTGAGGTATGCGCCTTCCATGCATCACATTTGGTAAGAGCCGATACAAAGATATAACTCTCCTCCGCTGAGACATTTACTTTGGTGCAAATCTTGCTGGGTCAACCTCTGAGGCCTGTCTGATTTAAATCCCCATGCAGAAATGCAGATCTGTTTGCTTTCTGCCCTCTTTAAATTGTATTTACGACATTAGCAGTACAGTGCAGCGGCCACATATCCTGACTGGATGGGCAAGCTTATTCTCAAGCATAGATTCTAAAAAGTTTCCATTCACACCAGAAGCAGCTGAACTACAATGAAGCTACACAAAGGAGACATTTAGTATGGTTTACTTCCCCTTTATGAAACTCAGAATATACTTGTGTGTTGTATTCATAACAATTACAAGAATGAAATGAAATAATAAATCAAAGCCTCTAAGTTGAGTTAACATTTTCACATGGCTCTTTTTTCCCCTGCTGACATTAGGGGGGTGTTTCAGCAATCTTCTTGCTGATGGTCTCTTTTGCTATGGTGGTCTCAGAAAACTGTAAACTATTGTTGCATTTTGGCCATTCCTTTAAACGTAAACAGCATTCTGGGAACTGAAAGTGAAAAAACATGACCCTTTTATCGCCGGGTAAACAAGCCCTGTTTGGACCATTGACTGTATAAATAATGGACGTATGTATCGTGGACGTCACCCATCTGTTCCCGCCTGTCAGTCAAGTCAGTCATGTCCTTACATGGGCAAAAATTGTAATCTTAATATCTTTTGAACTGTCACGTTAGAAAAAGATTCACCCCCCCTTACAGTGTGTGCTGATAGACAAATTAACTACGTAGACCCAAGACATTTTTTGAACCAGGCTGTTAACATGTTTATTAATGCTGTACAGATTGTCTTTTTTCTTAATTGGTGTGTATGTGGTTTCTCGTGTTTCTGCAGCCAACCTCAAGCGGATACTCGATGAATTGCAGTCTATAACACTTCCACATGGGCTTCATATTTTGAGACTGGAGGTTGCACATTGGTTTTGATATGGGTGTTAGGTTCCCAGTCAAACAGACATGCGCAAGTAGGAGGACAATGACAGCAACGGCGGGCTGCTGACTGCTGAGTTTATTAATGCTTGGTTATCAGTTTTCGATTGTGCATTCACTGTAGTCTTCTTGTGTGTTTGTTTTATCCACTCTGTTTAAGAACCCCATATGCGCTGTTCTTCAGCTGTGTTTAACGACAAAGTCATACCGCTAATTACTAGTCTGACATGAATACTCCAGCATTTTTGCATATCCATGTGCAGGTATATGGTTTTCACAATGTTTTCATATGATTGCATATATTTTTAAAACGCAAAGGAAATAATTTTCTGTTTTTTAAATAGGGCCGTTCTCACTTAAACAAGACCCGGAAAAAAAACTGATTCCAAGCTAGTCTGAAATTCCTCACAGAATGTTATATCACCTAACACAATATGCAAATGGGAAAGGTGCTGAACTGCCAGCAGGCTTCTGCAAAATGTAATTTAACTTAACTATGTTTAATTGCATACAGTTCACTTCTGAATGCTGATTCCAGTTTACAGAAATAATCAGTTATCTAGGTGTTTTGTCAAACATCCAAAAGTCCTGCAGCTAGAGGTCAGAGGTTAGAGAACTATTCATGCAAAAAAAAAGAAAGCTAATCTTAGATTATAACAAAAAATATATATATTCCTCGAAGACGGTGATCATACACCTGAAAAAAATCTATGAATTTATCAAATTAAGCTGCAAAACATGAGCAAATGTATTCTGTGACCCTATTTAACCTAGACTGAAATGAGACTAGTTATTGCTCATGAATGTGAAAATGATTTCAGTTCATTATGGTGAGAAGAAAATTGTGCTTAAATTTAGATGAAAAACAACCTTGTTTCAGCAGCTCAGAGCGGGGATCCAGGACTCAGCTGTGCTGCTGCTGAGAAGAGGAGCGAAGATGAAGAGCACTAGAGGCACATTTTTTGCTTGCCTTGCAGTTCTCATGCCTCAGATCTTCTGTGTGTCAGCTTGCTTGTGTGTTTGTTTACGAGTGTGTGCATGTGTGTGTGGGCAGAAATATAAAGGGGGAAAGCAGAGCAATAACATTTTGCTCTTGAAGAGGCACTTTGACTGGCACAAATCATCTGTTGTTTTATTCTGTTTTCTGTTGCTTGTTTTTTCTGCCAAAACTGCAAACATCGTCAGGAGGACGAGATTTAAAAAAGAAGAAAACTGCACACGCTCAGAGCCGGCAGACAGTAAACACCACCGACAACTGCAATCTCATGAGTGAGCTCACATGGAGTCACTTCAAGGTGTAAATAAGTTGGTTTAGACACATTTGCCGACAGTCTCTGTAGAACTGTTTGAAACGATGAAGGTCACTTTTATCTGAGTTGAAAATGTATTCACACTCAGTGAGGGTGTAATCAGCTCTGAGTTATCCATCAGTAATGTGTTCAGTAATATTATGCAGATATTAGCCTTGTTCATGCATCTTTCAGCAGGGGACGTGTTGACTAGACAATCCCACCTCAAGGTCCATTTTCAGCTGTACCTGATCTCCATTTTTGATCTTTGTACAAAGTCTTTGTTAGCAAACAAAGCTTACCCTCTTGTCACTTTAAGTTTCTCTTTCAAAAGCTTTACCTCACTCAATATCCATCACTATTGTATCATTGTTTATAGATATGATGCTAAACTTTTATATAAATTAAGGCATATGAAATGTCCAATGAGGAACTCTCCCTGCTTGCTCATTTTGGTGCCCGCCTGTGGACAAAGCTTAACCTCTTATCTCTTTATTAATTCACCCTGAACATGGATCAGTAGAGTTCTTTCCACAAAGAGTTAATCCTGCGTTTCTTGTTACAGTCAAACAAATCACTTGCAGTGAATCCTTGCTGTGGAAAATGTAAAGTTAAAAGGCTGTTCACAGCACTGTGCAGTTACACACCTCATCTGACACCTCCCCCCAGCAGCAGAATCAGACATTAGAAATACAAATAAAGAAGCAGTCAGTATTCTCAGTTTTGGTCTTGTTTGTTTCTGAAGATTATGTGGAGGCATCTGTATTAATTTTAGTCTGTTTCATAAGTAGCTAAAACTCCTCACAGGACCTTTAATAATCCAGCTGGAGTACGTCTTTTATTTCAAGCTATTTTTAAAAATAACACCTTTCTTTTTCATATTAAGTTCTTTTGTTTGTTAGTTTTGTACCTTGTGAGTTGGTGTTAAGGTGTTGAGAATATATTCTATGGTGTCTGTTAGAGGTTCCCTGTGGACTTTCCTTCTAAACAAACAAAAGTTAGTTGCTTCTCACCAGATGTAGTGTGAATCCCTGAGGTCCAACAAACATGTTTATTCAGTTTCCTTCTTTGTACGATATCTGTAAAGCTGAATTTTAGGTTAGATATATACATCAGTTTTTTCTTCCCAGTGAGCGCCAACCAATATTTTAACGCTGAAATTTGTTTCATGTGGTTAATTGTTTTATTGAGTGTGAGGCAAGTCAAATCGTTTAGGCTGCAACGTACAGCATTTAATATACGACTTGAAAATCACTGTTAACATGCATGTGAATATGTGATGAATCTTGTGACGGTGAAACATGGTCTAAACTCAAACGTTTAATAAACATCTGTCTTGTTCTCAATGAGTTCACTCTTTTGTTTGCTGTTGTTACCACAGCCAACATCAGTGAAATAGCTTGAAACCGAACACAGGATGAAGTTTCATTGCTAAATAAATAAGCTGCTCCTATGAACATTGTTCTACAGCCCTGCTAGAGTTCAGAAACTGCACAGGGTATCTTTGATAAATTTGTGTGGAGTGCTGAAAGGCTAACGTCTGTTTTAATAAAGCTAACAGGGATCCTCACACATGGGGGTTAAAGATGTGGAAGAAATTATATTAAAATTTCCCTTTTATCTGTGCACTGTCAGGACTTCTAATCCTTGTTCATTTGATGAAAATGAAATGACAACAGGGCAGACTTCTTCTGATTAATACCTCTGCATATGAGGGTATGCTCCAAAACGAATTCTAAATGGATCTGGATGTAAAAAAGAAAAAGATGTCAACTGCTCTTACCAAGTCAGTAAATAAGATTTGATTTAGCTGTTGTTCTGTCCATGTTTTTGCAGTCAGTGAACAAGACCATTAGCCAAAGGACTGATTATTTATGTGGGGGTTTTATGCGCATGCCACTTGTCAGGTGGTCGGACAAGGCATTTAACCCTGCAGAGAAAGCATTTTTTAAGGATTTCCCCTACCAAAAGATCAATTGTGAGTTACACAGTAAAAAAAGGTGAGATTTGTTGTCAAAAAAACACAACTTACACTTCTAGATAATCCCCCCCCCCCCCACACACACACACAAAAAACTTGTTCACAAGCGCCATCTAAGGCCCCTTAACTGGAAAGTTCCTCACAGGAGTTTTGAGATCTGTCGTTAGCAGCAGATCGGCAATTTCTTAGACAGGATTAAAATTTTCATGATGAATTTCTTACTAACAGTTTCATATTAATCAAAAGAAGACACTATTAAGTCTTCTTCATTGAGATGTCTCACTGTGGGTGTCCTTCCTCTTATTTGTAGCGTTTAAGCTGGAAAGCCTCCAAAACAGAAGGTTTAACCTCATTTAATTAATGAGAGCTGCTGCTGCTGCCGTTCAGCCGGTGGAAACTTCCCATTAAAATCCATTCACTTCAGTCCGGAATTGACCCGTATGTCTCTGATGAAGTCTACATGTCAACATAATAGACATTTGTTTTTGCTGCAAAGGTAAATAGCCTCTTGAGAATGATGTTTACTTTTCAGACTGTATGAAACATGGATGTAGTCTCAGTGATGTCACTTATTTTTACTGTAAAGTTGAGTTGTTTCTTTTAATGGGTGGGTATGTGACCTGATCATTTTGTAGCCAGCCTCATGTGGACACTCCAGGTACTGCAGTTTTTAGCCCTTCTGTTTCAGCTACATCTCTCGAGACAGGAATTTGTCATTTGGTTTACATCCAGGTAAACAAGTATTTCTTGTTAGATTACATGAATATGCAGGAACCACACCTGTCATTAACTATTTGTTAAAAGTACATCCATAAGCACTCATCAAAGTTCAATCCAAAACATCCACCCAGCCTCCACCCTCATCACACTGTGTTCTTGTCACTTCACGTTTGCACCTGTGTCCTCAAATCTCCCAAATATAATCCCCTATAAACAGTCTAAAGACTTCCTCCAGATGGTTGTTGGTATTTGGCATTTTTGTTGTGCAAATCTGAGCAGCACTGATGTAAATATTGGACATTAAGCCCACTGTGCAAACATCTCTCCACAAACACTCAGATTATGCTGCACAAGCTGTTCAGGTGGACTAATATCCTTGGAATTCTTCGAGCAGTACATACAAATCTGTTTCCTTGCTCATGAAGAAGCTGTAAGAGGTGTAGCTGAAGTGGTAGGCTTTTGTGAGAAGGCTATGGTTTATTTGACAGTCCAGTGTCATTTGCATGTTTCTTTAAGTGGCTCTTCAGACATTAGTGTGTTCATGAGCTTTAAGACATACTGTGGAAACAACATGGAGGCTGTAAAGAAGACATGTGATACAACTTAATTCCTCAGATCTAATCTCGTCAGAGGAAACAACCTGTTGTATAAATAACAATATTTGTGTGAGCATAAATGTGAAAGGAACACCCAAATCTTGAAAAAAAAAATTCAAGGTCAACCCAAAGTTAAAATGTGTGTGCCATGTCTCTACCCAATCAAGACATTTAATCTTTGAGCTTGAAAAGCGGTTTGCCAAATCTTTGTCCAAGTTTAGAAGTTGTAGTTCCCTCTGGAAGTCAAGTTTTGGATTTTTCTCTCATCAGAAACTAATTTTGCCTGTTACGCCGATGCTACATGAATGTAAGGTATGACAAACTGACATTTTAGCTTCTTGATAGCATTGATTCAATAAGGTGAAATCACAGCAAGATGCATTCAGACTTAAAACAATATCAGCATACTCTATGCATAACTTTTAAGGTGCCATGAAAAATCATTATGCAATAAGTCTTCTTTTAACTCTACAGTTACAGACATGAAACAAAAGTTAAGGCTAAGTTGGGCTATGATAATAACTATCGCTAGTCTAATTACTACGATCAACATTTTATGGAGCGAGGATATCAGAACATGATCTCTTCAGTCTTCTTTCACAATCACTGCAGGCTGTATGAGTAACACTTAATTGCATTCATATAGGAGGACAGCATTGACCTTAAGAACCTGACACTAATCACTATGAAACCGCTAATTCACCAATGCTACTGTCAACAGCTTCCTTCACTCCTTCCATCACCACAACCTCTTTCTTCCAAGCTATATTTTCCCTTTGTTGATATGTAAAAGCTTGTTTGAGGAACATGCCTGTTTATTTCTTACTGAGAGTTGCATGTAAAGACAGATATCAAAGCCTCTGTGGCATTGAGTTGGGCTAGTTTGTCTTCTTTTTCTTGCTTTGATTTTCTTTTCTCTAGCACTGAAGTAATGTGTATATGACCTTCAGAGATAGATTTGGCTATCATGTCTGGGGAAGGTGTAGGAAAGTGATTACTTTTTATGGCAATTCATCTTTTTGGGGGGGAGTTAAAACTAGCAAATAGTCAGTACTGTGGCACATAAGCTTAAGGTTTAACATTGATGCATATACACGCAGTTTATTGCACTTCTGCACTGGCTGCATTTTTCATCACCATGGTTGCCGCTTGGGCATACGTTATTATTTCTCAGGGTAAAGGATTGTTATGGCTTCTTTCTGAATTTCCTTAAATCCATATTTTTTTCACCAAGCATTGTGCGCTACAAGATTTTGTTCTGTAGTTTTAAATTCACCCAGCAGGTTACTCACAGCTTGATGTCCTCTTTGATGCCACAGTGGTTGATGGATGGGGTGCTGGTATGTGAGTGTGTGGATGTGTATGTTGGCTGTGACACTAAATAATAAAGGATGTGCGGCTGCAACCCAAAGAAAAGAAACAAAGTAGGATTCGCTAAATGAAAGAGTGAAGAAAAACTTTTGTTATTTGACGTCTTCAAGCACTTACCGCTGAAACTAATTAGGATGACATCATCAAAAGGTGTCTATATAACTTCAGATGCGTGCGATGTCTGCCAAACACAGGCAATCAACTTAAATATTTCTGCTGAGGAATTTAATATGCCTCTAAGGTTTGGCTCCTATAGGATACTTTCTAGTAGTTCAGAACTGACAAAGCATTTCAGATGAGAGGCAAAACATCTTCAAGAATTTAAACCAGATCTGGTTGCCTTTTGTGATAAAGGACCTTGACCTAAATGACTGAAAACCCAATGAGGATTTTTCCACCATAATGACCTTTAAAAAACGTCTATGGCCGCTGCTGAAAAGATGTTGGAAAATGATTGATATTAACAATTATCTTTAGGCTACATCTTGTAAAAGTAGATGCTAAAATGATTGTGAAGTGAGCTGAGTATTACGGTCTCCAACAAAACTACTTTGCACGGCCCACAAGTGAACACAGAAGTGCCTTAGGTTTCTCTCTTCTTCTGCTGTACAAAATGATCATAACTCTGCCCTTTAATGATTCTGTGGGCCTTCTTGTTAATATCACATGGTATTCATGATAATGGTATAAAACAAAATACTGGAAAATTACTTTGGAACAATGCTGTAAAAAATAATTTCTATTCTTCTTTTAAAGCTAAAATGAAGAAGTTATTTAAGTTTAAAGACAACATTGTGTTTAGAAATAAATTGATTTTATAGTCGTATTTTTGCCAGAAGAAAAATGGTCTAAGATGATTGGAACTGATTTCAACCTGGTCTAAACAAAATGTCAACATTGGGATCACAGTTAGAGCTCACTGGGAACCTTCAAGCACTTACTAAGATATTTCATGAAGTAACATTGGCTGTAAAATCCTGTGAAACTGGCATTGTGACTCCCACCTTTCACAAGAAGACTTGAGGCTTGGCATGCACTTCACTCAAAGCTCTTGAACAAAGATCTTTCTGTTGTAACGGGTTGGATCAGGACACTGCCAGTCCACTCAGTCCTCCTCAGTTGGGTACTTTATATGAAAACTTTTGCTTCAAAGCCTCAGTGACCTGGACTTCAACAAACTGTGTGCTCCTGCTGTGTGCATCTACTCTGAATCCTGCTTCACCTGGCCTTTGATATTCAGTAAATCACTATTGTGTGAAACAAGGTCCAGATTTTTCCGATAGCTGGTAAAATTAATGACTGAAAAGAAAGAACCGGTTTTCCCCTATTATCATCCCTTTTATGTCTGATTGATTTTACGGGCTTGATGAAAGCATTAAGTCATTATCTCTGGCTGCTAGGCTTTATTATAGGTCCTTACAGCTTTTTACTGGAATGAATGGCTACTTATCAAAGTACCTTTTATGCAAGAAACTCACTTTTCTCTCACTCTCTCCATTTTTGTAGGACAGCCATTTCTGCACTTTTATTTATAAGTCCATTCTTGGCCCATTTTCTGTCATATCTTTGGAATTACACTTGTCTAAAGTCTGGTTAATGCTACAATCAAAGGACTTGTTCCCATTATCTGTTTGACTTGAGTCCATGTGTAGTTGGATAAAAGGACTTTAAAAGTACTCTTGTAGTGGGATGTCACTTCATAATGATAGCTGAATATACACGTGTCATTTGGAGAATTTTTAGACTTCACAAAGAGCCTTGAAGTCTTATTTTATGCTTGCTTTATGTCGTGTTGTTTAGTTTCACCCAGCCTCTCTAATGCATCGATTTTTTTCTGAGCATTATTTTTCTTTGTCTCTTATTTTTGTGCCAGAGAAACCAAGGGCTTTATTTCACAGTCAATGCAGTTTATCTTTTATCTTGATCAAATCAGAACAAAGTTTACTTTCACATCACTAATGCCATTAGGACACCGACAGTCACGTCAAGACTGTCCTTTCTAAAACAACATTGTCGGATTGTCGGAGCAGATGCTACAAAATTGACATTTGTTTTTCTGAAAGTGACAGAGCCTTTTAGCAGCAGCAGGGATTACAGTATAACTCATGTCTGACTTTTGGAACAAAGACGAAAGTGATGTGAAGTTGTCTTGGAGCAGCAATGAGCACAGACTGAGGCCAGGTGGATGAAAGTCAACAAATTGTAGGACATTGACAAAGTAGATCAGCTGTTGTTTTCAATTCCCTACCATCATTCAAAGCTAGCTTAAGCCAGGACCACGATCATTCCTTTACCCTAAACGCCTCATAAATGAAGAGTATGCAACTGACTAATGCATGGCATGGCATGGCATAAATTATATACATGTGACACACCCGTACATACACATGTCAACATAAACAACGGAATAGCAATGATTTACTGTCTATGCAAGAAACCTTAACATGAGCACTTAAAGCGTCAATGTGTGTAGGAGAGCGTTTCTTTTGCCCGTCAGGCATGCTCTCCCAACATGTCTGGACATAAATCAAAGGAGCTGCATGTGAGAGAACAAATATCTGAAATTACTGAACCAAGACAGTAAAAGGACATCATCCTTTCAGCCCCCTCCATGTAGTGTCCATTTGAGCCAGTGTGAAGGGAGCAGGTAATTGTCCTGTGCATTTGCAGTGAGCGAGTGGGCGTGTTGGTAATGCTGGAAACGCTGCACCGAGTGTATCTGCTCATGTGTTTCTTCTGCTGGCCTGTATATTGCTCTCAGTGTTAGGGGACTAGATGCTACAAAGGGTGACATTACAAGTTAGTGCACTGTTTTTTTAAAATCAAATAGATTTACAGAAGCTTCGATGTTTGAATGAGTCGTGAATGTGACAGTGACGTCACAGTCAAATCCTGTAGTTGTTGTTTATGACGTCCTTGATGCTGCTTGTGATCGTACAGAAACAAAGTCAGGACTTAAGGCTGATTTATACTTCTGCGTCGCCCCTATGCAGCAGGGGCTGACGCAGACATGAGCACCACATACATGTGCATCGATGTGTCTGTGACGCACAGCAATTCTCAGCCAAAACGCTTGAGGGCAGCGCGGACTCTCTGATAGCCGGTCGCTTGCTTCACGTCATACAGACATGATTACATGAAGAATAGAGAGGAGGAGATGAAATACGGCCGATGAGCAGGGATCCCGAAAGTGCTGTAAATGCAGGAAATACAATGCCGCTGAGCGGACCAATCACAGGGCTTGCGTTCCACGTCTATTCTATGGGTAGTTACATTTTGGAGGAGGTCAGCTATGTGCACCTCCGCCTCTGTGCAGGCTACGGTGTCGATTCGACATGCAGGTGATACCTGAATAAGTTAACATAAGCAACCAAGTCAACCATTTCCAGGTCAGTCTGTACACACCAGCTGGCAACATTTTAACATCTATCAACAGAACATAAAGAAGGAAGAGGTCCACAGTAAATAAGGTTATACTATTGAAGTTGGAACATAGAGAGGTGAGTGGGACAAGCTGAGCCAGTAGTAAGTGCACTTAATTCTTGTTTGTAGAACTATGCAAATTAAGTTTATGTTCACAAAAACCGTGATGGCTTTGACTGAAACTAATTCAGAGTAATACAAAAAAGCTTTGATTTAGCTACTTTAGCAGGTTTTTGTCACTTGGCAACAAACATTTCAACACTGATGATAGCTTCTGTTCTTACTCACCTCTATGCACCGTGAGCACCTACTGTTCTGACCGCTCGTGTCTTATATAAAGAGACAATTTGTGCATTTATCTCATCCTGCAGACTTTTTGGAGGCTTTTTAGCCCAGTTCAATGGTGTGGGGTTCCTCCTCTGCTATCTCTATAATGAAATTGTACACAAGCTATACCCCAAATCGGCTCTGCATATTAAAAAGGACAATGGATGGCACCATGTTGCACTCCAACAATCCTAAGTTTCCCATCAAAGCTGTTGTAGCTCAGGTAACTGGACCACTTTAAGTGTAGTTTTTTTACATAGCTCTTATTTATATTCTGACAATTTGTTTGGACTCAGTTTATTTTTAATTGCATAGTTATAATCTTTGGTTGCTAAAGTCAATAAGTTAAGTGAAGAAAAGGCTGAAGGAAAGTTAAACTATTCGCTAACTGGAGCTGGCACCTTGTCTCACAGGGTATGTAGTATATTTTCCAGAGAGCTGTCGTGCCTTGAATACCTCCCTCACTTCCACAAGTATAAAGGTGTCTGAGTTTGCATAACTGATAGCAGAAACCCTGCTCATTTTACGTCCTGCTCTTTAGTATTCATTGCCTGTGTATGCAAATATCACTCCCCTGTCTCATCTGTATATTTGGAAACCTTTCCTATTTGTTTATCTTTCCCATAACGGGCTCTGTCAGAGGAGAACGCTGACCTTTCAGATCCACCCGAGTGACCCAACAGCAGCAGCAACCGGTGTGGAAAGATCCCTGACAGACAATCACCCTGTCAGACACATGGGTAATGTAGGAGCTGCAGAGAGCGGGAGACCTGTGCACCCACACAGTGACAGAGGGAGAATGTTAACCTGCTGTTTGGCCTAATTTCTCTCTCGCTCTCTCTCTCTCTCTCTCTCTCTCTCTCTCTCTCTCTCTCTCTCTCTCTCTCTCTCTCTCTCTCTCTCTCTCTTTCTCTCTCTCTCTCTCTCTCCTTCTCTCTCTCTCTCTCTTTCTCTCTCTCTTTCTCTCCCTCTCTGTGTCATATCCCATTGAGTTAGCCTTTAATACACCCCAGGAATCTCTTTATAGTCACTACAGTCTGAGCTGTGGGTGTACTTTTTAAAATGCAAAACAATACCTTCAACTCCACTCCTGCACACATAAAGTATAGCAGAAAACTTTAGGGAATATTAAACATTCACTTATTTAATACCCTGGGGGCTTGCCCTAGTTTTCCCAATTAAGACAGAATTGAGCAAAAATTATTCTGAATACACGTGCACTGAAACAAAAATGGCAACACAAGTGTTTCGACTCATAAAAGAAAGTTATCATTATTCTACTCTTTTATTCTACAATATCATATTATTATTAACTCTGATTTTTTTAATACTTTTTTTTTGTTTAGTATAAGGTTTCAATAGAGGCAGAACGTTGTTAGCTTAGCATGGCAAATGGAAAGCAGGGGGGAATAGTCAACAACAACCAACAACTAAAAACTCCTAAAATCTCCCCTAACTTTCCAGGGTGGGCTGCACGTTTGAATGCACACAGCCTTAACTTCTATCCCAGCTTTCTTCAAACATTTTCCTGCCAGCTCCCTAGAAATATTTTCATGTGAACTTAGGGTAAGCTGATGTGGGAACGCAGCAGGAAATGTTTGGGAAAATTCCCCTAGAGCTAGTGGGCAGGGGTGAAGACAATGATATCATGCAAGCAGTGCAAACCTGAAGCAAACTGCACAAAATACCCCAGAAGCAGGGATGTATTTGTGCAGACATTTTCCAGTGTCACCCATGTGTAATGAAACCAGCATTAGATATTGACAGACCACAGCACTGTAAACAGTCATATCTAGAGCATATCTGATCTCCAGTATATTACCACTACGGAGTTGATATATTTTTCTGGTATGACTGATGCATTGATACACGTTTCATTTCTGAGGTCAGCTCAGTGTTTTTATACCTCAGTGACATAAAGTGATGATGTGCTTCAGATCTGGTAATACTCTAGCCAAATACTCATCTATGTCAAGATATGGGGGCTTGCTTTTATATTTTATTTAATTTGTACGTAACATTTGACAAATCAGTAAATCTTCATTTATGCTCTGGATATGATCCAGATCTTCCAAGGATTTGAAAGATACCTCCAGATTCTTGGGTTTTGGTGTAGTGAGAGTAACATTTAACAGGATGAATAAAATAATACTAGGTTGAAGAAGGAGATAGCAAAGGTCTCTGTTGCTTCGTCCACCATCATGTTATAAACATCACACTGTGGCTTTCGCAGCATGCTTTTGACTTGTCATGTCCTGCTTCCTTAGGCTGACCCCCAGATTGCATTTCTGAAAGAGGCTTTATTGATGGCAATCTGTACACTGTTACGTAGCAGAAGCGTTAGTTGATGCCATTCTGTTGTTGACACCAAAAAACTTAAACTAGAAATCAAGACCACAGTGACTTTAACATCTTTAACATCTTTGTGAATAAATTTTGAAGAATGGGTGCTTTAAGTGAGCTTTAAAGGAGCTGGTGTGTGATTTTTTTTTATTTTACTTTACAGTGCTAGCTGTTTCCCTCTAAGTCTTGTTTTAATGCTAAGATAAGCTAATGGACTCCTGACCCTGGCTCAGCCATGTGAGTGGATTTCATCATCTCATCTGACTGTTAATGAGAAGGTCAAACTTTTCCTTAAAACTTGAAACTCACTGTCAATGATGGTGCTGGTGATAGTCAAATATTTACTTAACTTTGATCAATATATCACATTTCAAGAAATCTATGCTTGTCTGTTATGCTATCCTCATAAATTTGGATAATTAATGTAAAGCCTACAGGTTAAAATATAAATTTAAAGTTGAGGAAAATACGACCACAATATGGGACTCTGAGTAAAACATAGAACCAGACTGCTGACAGCTGACATTTCAATTATTACTATTTACGGTTTTGACAGAAGCATCATTTTGAGAATAAATTCCCTTCATTCTCCCTCTGTGTCACAACTCCACTGAATGAAGACATAAAGACACATCAGTATTTCCTGAGTGTGCCATGTAGGAGCTGTTCAGGTGTTTCAAGCTGCTCTTTATTTCACATGAATTTTTCTCTGTGGATTACTTTGGCAGGTTTTCGCAGCAGAGGCTGAAACAGCAGCTGCACATTAGACTCCATATGCCGCAGCTTCCTGCATGCATCCCCCTAGTTATTAAGTAAAACTTGGAAATTTAAGGTCTGCAGGGACGTCCTGAGTTGTTATTCATTACACTGATGTGCTTTCTTCTCTCATATGTTGTTCATTAAGTTCAATGTGGCTCATCAATGAAAAGAAAAGAGCAAACTGAAACACCTTTGATATTTACTCATCTGAGACCATTTCAGGGTTCCCACTCTTTTCCAGAGATCATTTTCCAGGACATTTCCAGGACATTTTCATTGATGATCAAGCTGGTATGACCGTCTAAATTTAGTTCCTAATTTAGTTCCTAAACAGACTAATATGTTCCTCTCAGTGGAAGTCTACATTGAAAGACATGTAGTCTATGGCTATCAATGAAATCATCTCTTACATACTTAAAAATGATGGCAAATTGATAATAGAATAATGCAACCACAGATGTACAGCACTTCCCTTTATTAGTGCAACCAAGTGACAATGATGGGCAACATCTCAGCTTTCTCTTTTCTCAAAAAATATAAAATGAGGTAAGAAAAAAACAAAAGAGCCTGCAAAGGAATCAGGAAGCTGCCTCACTGAAATAATTAAATAATAATAATGATCAGAGGATCAGTGCATTAATGACCTAAATAGAATTGAATGACAAAAATGTCCACAAATGTTTCTCAACTCAAACTCAAAATATACCTGCTTAATCATGATATTCATCCTGCTAAGTGGTCGATATAAAACAAAGCAAATGTCACGTTTTTTTATTTGAGTTACCGTAAACTCTGAAAAAATTGCACCAGTGTAAAGACGCACTCTGTATTTGAAGATCTCTCAGAGATTTAAAAAAATGTAAACTGTCTTCCTGCATGGAGATGTCTATTATGATCAGCGATGTCTACAACGTGGAGTTTCTGTGCAGCTGTGTCGCTCTTTTTGTTCTGTTTGTTTTCACTATCGGGAGTTTGCACTCCTGCTAGCTAGAGCAGGGGTTCTCAAACTTTTTGGAGCCAGGGACCCCTTACAGGTGAGAAAATTGTCCAAGGCCCCCTCATAATTGTAACACAGATTAAGCACATTAGTGATGTGTCATGATGAAAAGCTCCCAGTTCCCATTTTTTTCCTTTCGCTGCTTAGCTCTCATAGTGTTCAGCCCCAGCTCTGCTCAGAGCAGAACTTTGTTTTGATTGGTCAGCATGGCGGCCATGCGGCCAATCATGAGGATATAGGATATAGGTGATGGAGGGGAGGCTGTTTATCCTTGCTACATCTGTTCCTTCAGAGAGAGTCTTCTTGAAGACCGGGCAAATACTCACTGAGATGAGAAATTGGATCAGCCCATCCAAGCTGAGGCATCTGATTTTTCTTTTTTTTTTATTATTATTAATGTTTGCTCCAGTTTGGTTCTGGTTCTTTATGCTTGAGTTTGGTTCTGGTTCTGTTTGCTTGAGTTCGGTTCTGGTTCTGTTTGCTTGAGTTCGGTTCTGGTTCTGTTTGCTTGAGTTCGGTTCTGGTTCGGTTCGGTTCTGGTACGGTTCTGGTTCCGTTCTGGTTTGGTTCTGTTCTGGTTCGATTCTGGTTCTGTTCTGGTTCGGTTCTGGTACGGTTCTGGTACGGTGCTGGTATGGTTCCGGTTCGGTTCTGGTTGGGTTCTGGTTCGGTAAAGTTCTGGTTCGGTTCGGGTTCGGTTCTGGTACGGTTCTGTTCTGGTTCGGTTCTGGTACGGTTCCCGTTCAGTTCTAGTACGGTTCCGGTTCGGTTCTGTTCTGGTTCGATTCTGGTTCGGGTCTGGTATGTTTCTGGTTCGTTTCTGGTTCGGTTCCGTTCTGGTCCGGTTCCGTTCTGGTCCGGTTCTGTTCTGGTTCGGTTCTGGTACGGTTCCAGTTCGGTTCTGTTTCGATTCTGTTTCGGTTCTGTTTCGGTTCTGGTACGGTTCTGCTTCGGTTCTAGTTCAGTGCTGGTTAGGTTTGCTTGAGTTTGGTTCTGTTAACTTGAGTTTGGTTCTGTTCTATTTGCTTAAATTTAGTTCTGATTCTAACCCTAATCCTAACCCTAAACCTAATCACAACCCTAACCCTAATCCTAATCACAACCCTAACCCTAACCCTAATCACAACACTAACCCTAATCCTAACCCTAATCACAGCCTTAACCCTAATCACAACCCTAACCCTAATCATAACCCTAACCCTAATCACAACCCTAACCCTAATCCTAACCCTAATCACAACCCTAACCCTAATCACAACACTAACCCTAACCCTAATCACAACCCTAACCCTGATCACAACCCTAACCCTAATCACAACCCTAATCCTAACCCTAATCCTAACCCTAACCCTAATCACAACCCTAACCCTAATCACAACCCTAACCCTAATCACAACCCTAACCCTAATCCTAACCCTAACCCTAATCACAACACTAACCTTAATCACAACCCTAACCCTAATCCTAACCCTAATCACAACCCTAACCCTAATCCAACCCTAACCCTTATCACAACCCTAACCCTAATCACAACCCTACCCTAATCACAACCCTAACCCTTATCACAACCCTAACCCTAATCCAACCCTAACCCTTATCACAACCCTAACCCTAATCACAACCCTACCCTAATCACAACCCTAACCCTAATCCTAACCCTAATCACAACCCTAACCCTAATCCAACCCTAACCCTTATCACAACCCTAACCCTAATCACAACCCTACCCTAATCACAACCCTAACCCTAATCACAACCCTAACCCTAATCCTAACCCTAACCCTAATCACAACACTAACCCTAACCCTAATCACAACCCTAACCCTGATCACAACCCTAACCCTAATCACAACCCTAATCCTAACCCTAATCCTAACCCTAACCCTAATCACAACCCTAACCCTAATCACGACCCTAACCCTAATCACAACCCTAATCCTAACCCTAATCCTAACCCTAACCCTAATCACAACCCTAACCCTAATCACAACCCTAATCCTAACCCTAATCACAACCCTAACCCTAATCACAACCCTACCCTAATCACAACCCTAACCCTAATCACAACCCTAACCCTAATCCTAACCCTAACCCTAATCACAACACTAACCCTAACCCTAATCACAACCCTAACCCTGATCACAACCCTAACCCTAATCACAACCCTAATCCTAACCCTAATCCTAACCCTAACCCTAATCACAACCCTAACCCTAATCACGACCCTAACCCTAATCACAACCCTAACCCTAATCACAACCCTAACCCTAATCCTAACCCTAACCCTAATCACAACACTAACCTTAATCACAACCCTAACCCTAATCCTAACCCTAATCACAACCCTAACCCTAATCCAACCCTAACCCTTATCACAACCCTAACCCTAATCACAACCCTACCCTAATCACAACCCTAACCCTTATCACAACCCTAACCCTAATCACAACCCTAACCCTAATCACAACCCTAACCCTAATCCTAACCCTAACCCTAATCACAACACTAACCTTAATCACAACCCTAACCCTAATCCTAACCCTAATCACAACCCTAACCCTAATCCTAACCCTAACCCTTATCACAACCCTAACCCTAATCACAACCCTACCCTAATCACAACACTAACCCTAATCACAACCCTAACCCTAATCACAACCCTAACCCTAATCCTGACCCTAATCACAACACTAACCCTAACCCTAATGACAACCCTAACCCTAATCACAACCCTAACCCTAATCACAACCGTAACCCTAATCACAACACTAACCCTAATCACAACCCTAACCCTAACCACAACCCTAACCCTAATCCTAACCCTAATCACAACCCTAACCCTAATCCTAACCCTAATCATAACCCTAACCCTAATCACAACCCTAACTCTAATACTAGCCCTAATGAAAACCCTAACCCTAATCATAACCCTAACCCTGTTCACAACCCTAACCCTAATTATAACCCTAACCCTAATCACAACCCTAACCCTAATACTAGCCCTAATCACAACCCTAATCCTAATCATAACCCTACCCTGATCACAACCCTAACCCTAATTATAACCCTAACCCTAATCACAACCCTAACCCTAATACTAGCCCTAATCACAACCCTAATCCTAACCCTAATCACAACCCTTACCCTAATCATAACCCTAACCCTGATCACAACCCTAACCCTAATTATAACCCTAACCCTAATCACAACCCTGACCCTAACCCTAATCATAATCCTAACCCTGATCACAACCCTAACCCTAATTATAACCCTAACCCTAATCACAACCCTAGCCCTAATCACAACCCTAACCTTAACCCAACCCTTATCACAACCCTAACCCTGACCCTAATCATAACCCTAAACCTAGGATCAGGGTGAGAATGGGCAATTATAAGGCTTCCCATAAAAACACTGTGTGTAAAAGGGTTTTCAGCACACAAGCCATTATTTTTTTGCAAAGTTAAGGTAAAATATACGGCTACAAAAGATCCTAAATTAAGAGCTGTTCGGGAGTCGATAGAACCGGCTCTTCTTTGGGAGCCGAGTTAAAAGAGCCGGCTCTCTGAAAAGAGCCGAACTTCCCATCACTATAGCACATGCTTACTACCATTTGCACTCTTAGTTGTCCTTGGAACTATTTGTATTGTAAAACGTATCAATGTAAATACTTCAGACCTGTACCACAGTGATAAACAGATAACACTTCAATTTGAATCAAGTAAATACCACTTGTATATTTTAAAACAGAGGGTCATTTCATTCCTTGTGGACTCAACATGACAGCATTTATACTTTTCAAGTAATGGATCTTAAACGCTTTCAGAAAATGAATAGTAGCAAGACTCAGCGGTGCAGCTGACTGACAATTGAGGGCCGGTCTGCTCAGCCTGACAACTTTCTGGTTCTGACTTCTAAACAGTCCAGCATGAACCTGTAAAAGGGCAAGCTGACATCTTTACACCTTGGTTTATGCAGGAATGAAGCTCTGGGAATCTCACAGGCAGATTTTGTTACCTTTCAGATGGAACCAGGCTTGCTGCGTCCTCATTTTTCCCAGTGTTGGTGCTAAGCTAAGCTGTGCAACAGCTCAAGCTATATACTGTTCAGCTGTGAGAGGGGACAAAATCGTGCCTTGGGGATATAAAATGTTCCTCAACAACAAGGTTCAGCTGTAAAGAGGTTTGTATATTCTGCAGGAGTATTTTCTCATTTTCATGGAACTGTCTGCCTGAGAGTAAATATCCCAAAAGTTAAAAACTATGCCTTTCCTTTTGCTTTTCAGCTTGTAGCCTAACTGGAAAGTGAAAGCAATGGTAGAGCTGTCACATGATCAAACTCTCAAAACTCACATCTACAGGAAGTCCTGTAATCACATCAGTTCTTCTGTTATTTCAAGAACCAAAGTGATCTGAAGTGATATAAAGTGACATGTGAGAAACCTTGGTGCCTGCCCAAATAAGATAAGATAAGATATACTTTATTTGTCCCCCGCTGGGGGAAATTATTTTGTTACAGCAGCTTACAACACAGGACAGGGGAATACAACAACTAAAATAGTTTAAAAAAAAATATACACAAAACAGTAAAAATAGCAATGACAAGGGTAAAATAAAATAAAATAAAATAAATTAAAAATAAATAAAATAAAATAAATTAAAAATAAATTAAATAAAATAAATTAAAAATAAAATATGGCAACTATTACAGATATATACACACTATGTACTTCTATCTGATAAATAGATAAGGTAAGTTATTGCAAGATAAAAATTGCACCAGGTTATTTGAAAACAAACATACACAGTATGTAGAACAGTGTGATTCAGATGGATACAGTAGTTATTTGTGAATGTGCCAAGTCACATAGTAACTTCCATGTAGTGCAATGAAAGATGAGAGCAGATGATTAATGGGACAAAGCAGTGCTGGTGTTAAACACTCTGATTGCAGATGGGATGAAGGACCTGCGGTAGCGCTCTGTCCTGCAGGGTAGGAGTCTCAGTCTGCTGCTGAAGGAGCTGCTCAGGGACCCCAGTCTCATGCAGGGGGTGAAAGGGATTGTCCATGATGGATGTCAGCTTGGCTAACATCCTCCTCTCACCCCCACCTCTAAGGAGTCCAGAGGACAGGCCAGGACAGAACTGGCCCTCCTGATCAGTCCGTTAAGTCTTTTCCCTTTCCTGTCTGTGCTCCCTGCTCCCCAGCAGACCACTGCATAGAAGAAAGCAGACACTACCACAATGTCATAAAATGTCCGTAACAGAGTCCTGCACACTCTGAAGGACCTCAGTTTTCTCAGCAGGTGCAGACGACTTTGGCCTGCTTGTACAGGACGTCGGTGTTGTGTGACCAGTCCAGTTTATTGCTGAGGTGAACACCCAGGTATTTGTAGGTCTCCACCCTCTCGATGTCCAACCCCTGGATGTTCACCGGTGCAATCTGGGGTGTTTTCCTGCAAAATCAAACCTAGAAGGTAAAAAAGTCGGAGGGTCTCCCCCTACATATTTTAGCACTTCACATTTATTTTCCTGCATTTGGATCAATTTCATGCACCTATTTCCTCGAAGTAAAACCACTCTGTGTTTGAATACACTAAATATGCAACTTTTCTTCTGAAAAGAACTTGTCTGTTGTGAGTCTGTCTTTCTGTCCTCTTTAGCCTCCACCCCGACTTAAAGGCCTTTCCTTCATTAAGATACTCAGGATTCCCTGTTGACCATTTAATTGTTGTACAGGCTCATCATCTGATACAGACGGTGATTTCGGGGTTATTACATCAGGCTAATCTTACAGGTTAGACTAATTTCCGGTGACTTATCCAGAGGAAAATGAATTTGAATTTCGCCAAGAATAATTTCGACATTGCCTCGATTTAGATTGCAATCATTTAATTTGATTTGAATTAATTTGGCTGAGCTGGAAGTGTAAATTAACCTGTCGATACCCCCCTAATGACATATGTACATTCTTAAAGTCAGTGGAATTGATTTTAGCACCCTGCCAAAAAATCACATCCTACATTTTAGTGCTTAATTAAAACAGGCTCAAATCTTTCCACAGAGTTTTTTTTTTTTTTTTTTAATGCTGAATGAAAAAAATCCCCCCTTATCCTAATGTGTTTGTGATGCTGCTTGATTGTTTGCATATTGGCATGCATTTGTGTGTTTTTAATGAACAAAGGAACATTTCCACTGTCATTGGAGGAAAACTCATTTGAAAGCATCAGAAAACTCCAAAGAACATTTGTTTGTGGTTTGGTTGTTTATTAAGACATCATTAAGTTACATGACATTTCACAAATCAATGTGGGATCGTCCCATTATCAATCTGCCCTGCATTGTTTCTGCAGCAATCACTGCGATTCTCTAACACAAAAGTGCCCTCGCTCACTCGTACAAAAAGCCTCTCCTTTCTGATTGATGTCTGAGATTACAGCTAGGAAGGAAGCAGAGACCTGCCGTGCCTGCCGACGAACCATCTGAGCAAAAAAAATTACACATCACAGTGTTATTGTTGGGTGTTTAGGCCGAGCCGAGGCACGTATCAATCATAATCATGAAGCACATTGATCGAGTACCGGCTTCACAGTTAATGATGAGTGAAAGGACTGAGAGGAGCTGGATGATGAATTTTCTTCACATATACAGTTATAAAAGTCTGTTTTTTAAATATATTTCATAGAAAAGTAGGAAAGTTCTGAAAAAAAAGCAATTATGAAATATTGTTCGACTTAAATGTACAAATGCACTAGATACATAAAATAATAGAGAAATCCCTGCCTATTCCCTCTTCTCAAAAAAAAGTGTACACTTTTTCTTACTGAATTTTGTACCCTAAAGTTAGTTACAGGAATAACCATTAAAAAACCAGATATGTTCGAACTTTGCATTAAGCATGCATCAGGTAACACTAGGTAAATTTCCCAAGGTGCACACTGTCACTACAAGGTACTAAACTCTCTGTGTGGACACCTTTAGGTCAGAAGATTTAAGCAGGATATTATGATGATATAGTTGTTGCTACTGAGTGCTGCTAAGACCAAATAACACAACTGCCGTCCTGAATACCAAAACCTCCGTCTATGAATAACAAAGCAGTCACCCCGCCTCCCTCCACCTCATCCATCCCTTGTGTGAAAAACAAACTCAAGCTTTTGGTTTGATGGTTTGATGCTCAGACTCTGGCAGTGAATACCGAATATCAGAAAGTGCAGTTCAGTTTTAACTTCGTATTTCCTTCTTAATTTTATAACAGCAGATGATTATTGGTATGGATAATATTGTTCATAGCCTCTGAAATTTGTTGCAAAGGCCTCAACTGACAAACTGTGTCATTTTAAAGCTACAAACAGCTGAACTTTTCAATCAATCATCATTCAATCTTTATTTGTATAGCGCCAAATCACAACAAACGTTATCTCAAGACGCTTTTACAAACATAGGAGGTCTAGACCACTCTATGTCAAATTATGAACAAAAACCCAACTTCAAAACAGGGTAAGAATCAGTCTTTTGTTTCTTCCAAATATTTTCATTGGGCTGGAGTTGCATCCTGTTTATCTCCTCTCTGGCTGATCTGATTATATGTTAATGTCTTTGTTTGCATGTCTGTAACAGCATTCTGTGGCTCCCATTTACACAAATATAATTAAAACTAAAGCAAAAGCTGTAACAAGCATTAATTTAAACCATCCTTCATTGACTGCAGAGAGGATTCTTCGTTCAGAAAGACTTAATTTGATTCCCTTTGGCAACGTACACAAATGGCTGACAGTTAATTTTGGCTGGTGCAGTGTAGTTCAGACAGATTGCCTCCCTCTATTTCAATCTAATAAATCTACTCAGCACAATGCATAATCTAACATAAGTGGCATTTGTGGTGGCTGACAACAGACCTTTACAATCTGCACAGTAATTTCCCTCCACAAATGCCACCTTCAGACAGTCTTATTTACAAAACTCCACATTATAGGTCGTCCATCAAATGCCAATGAGCAGGATTGGCAGACTTTCTTAGCAGGGAGTTCATCGCTTTGCTTTATGGAGTCTTTTCAGTTTTCAGGGGCATCACGGGAAGTTGGTCATTTGGATGTTGTCGCCTTGGAGAGCTGGGTTGTAATAGGCAGAACCTCCAAAATTCAAGTCCAAGGGTTCGTTGTTGTCCAGTCTGTGGACTAGAAAAAAGGAAAGTTAACATTAAACATGTGTAATGAATAAATATTAATCACATCATTTCTAAAACTTCACTGTGAACCTGTATTATACAAAAGAGTTGCCTGAAATTCCTGTTGTTAATACTGAATTTTGCAGTCAGAGGTTTTTAAATCCTTCCTCATGTTTTGACTCACATCTAAATGTGAAGAACACGCTCATCAGTGTTTTAGTTGAACAGTTAATGCCCTGTGTGGTAACAGTGGGTTGTTTTAGGTTTCATTGTGGCTATTTCCACCAACACTCAGTCAAATGTAGCCATTACAACATCACTTTGACAGTCCACCTTTCTGCAGCACTTTCTGGTTTTTACTTCCAAAACTTGCATGAAGAGTTTTCCAAATCAATCACACAAAGCTCTTCTCTTGACTGAGCTATCATCAATACTCCAGAGTCGCTGTCCTCATCATCTGCGAGTACAACAGAGTCAGGCTCCGACCCATTACATGGAGCTGTTTGGGGGCCTTTTGGGAAATGCAGGAAATCACTACACCTAACAGAGCTAGCAGTAAACAAGGCAGATTGAAGGTAAAAGGAGACACAGAGGAAGTTAACAACACTTAACTTCAAAATGACAACTGCAGAACAAGGATGGGGTCAGAGAACTTCCAGGAGCAAAAACAAACTTGAAGCTGTGTTACATGCTCAAAAAACCTGTATGATGATGTTTTAACTTTAATAATAAAACCAAAACATTGTTAAGTTGTGAAGGGGCTCAGGTGGGGGCCTTTGGAGCTTTTATTTTCCTGTTAAAGTGTATTTTGAGGTTTCTCCTCTCATCCAGAATGAGGGTCTAAGAATAGGGGATGTTGCATCTTATGCTGACTGTTAAGTCAAAGCCGAGTTTGTAAGGCAAGGTGAGCTAAGTTTAATGTTTGTGAAAAAAGTTGCAAATGTCCATGCCTAGAGCATGGCACATCCAAAGAACCCTTCACAAAGTCATATACATGACATGTAGTTGAACTGTAGGTTGCATAGTTGGCCTTTGGTAATGAAGTGTGACTGTACACAACAGAAATCGTCACAGCAAACACAAACTCAAATAAATCCAAAAGTCACCCTGGTGTACAAGAGGCAGTCTGTTTTAGAGGATCTCTCAGCTGTCTTTCAGCATGATGATTCTATTGTGTTCAGCAAGTCCACAACGTGCTGTGTCTGTGTAGCTGTGCAGCTCTTTCCATTACCATCTGTCCAGTGCCTTGCAGAGTTTGCAAACCTGCCTGCTACCAGTACAGTAGTTAAGCTCAGCCAGTGGTCACTTTGATAGCTGTGGGGTACAGACCCTCCACCAGGTCCCTGAGACTTGTGCCACCCACCTCCACTATTCTAGAACTGAAGGGTCTTTTCAATCAAACCAGCACTCCACTAGGTTTGTTTACTAAAAAGTGTACCCCCATTTTTAAATGCCTGGTTTTAACCTGTAATACTCTGGAGGATAAAAAAGATTACATTGACCTTAATAAGGGACAAAAAGGTGTTCAAAAGTGGCAGCACTACACTGGTCTGACTTGCTATGTATCCCAGTATGCTTTGTGCAGCACAGTGGTTGCTTGCATTTTTGAGTTATATCTTCCAGCTCATACTGATGCATACGATGCAGCTCGTTTTTAGACTGTGGTTGATACACCACATTTTCTGATAATTGTGATTTATTTTTTAGATTAACTGGTAAAATTACTCATAAGTTAAAGAAAAAACCTTCAGAAATGCCCCTCTGACCCCCAAGCTTCTAAACTTTGACTAAGCAATAGCATTGGACTTGAATATTTGCAGATAAAATTGATAACAATGCTTTGTTTTGAATGACAGACTCTCTCTTGTCCCTCTCAGTTCTTTGACATTATTTTAGGGTGTAAGGCTTGCAGGACTGGTTCCATTAAGTACAAAATAGTTGGCTATGAGTTTGCAGATTTTTCTCATATTGCCACTTTACGGATCTCCTTGAAAGAAGAACAGAGGGTTGAGCAATTCACCTCACTGCATTAGTAGATATTTTACTCCTTTTTAATTTTATATGTATGTATTTATTTTGAAATAAAATATATTTAAGATGTCCTCTGCACGTCCTTTTTTCAAGGATCAACACTCGCTGAATTGCATCCTGTTGCTCCTCCAGTGTTTCCGAATGTACTGCATATAATGAGGATATAATCTGACCCATTCAAAGTGCACCTGACCGCCAGGGTTGAAAAAAACCTTGAGCTTAATCTGAGCTGGACCTCAACTGAAAGGTTCAATTTTAAGGAGTGTGAGAACAAAATGCTGACTGCCCTTGGTTCACAGCATGAATCAGACAAATTATAAAGTGTCAGAGTGCATGATCCTATTTTGCATGGTTGGGTCACTTTATGAAAGCAGCTTGGAGTTGTCTGCTTGTGTGTACGTGCCTGAAAGAAAGAGAGAAAGAAAGAGCTACAATATCTGTTTCTTTGTCTGATGAAGATAGACATGTCCATGTTGTTATGTTTTTATTTGTTTACTTTGAGAGGTTATAAATCAGATTGTTTACACAATTTGGAACTCCTTGGATATAGTTACTGATTGTGAGACAGTGACTTCATTATCAGCTGTGTTTATGTGGATAACCTTTCTCCTCATACAACCACTAATTTGGATAAAAGCCCCGTCAAAATAGAAACACCTTGAATACTCACCTCAATAAAGACCAGCATTATATGCCCTACAGGAACGTTTTTAATATGGCTGGAAGGACTGGTGTTAACTTCTGATAAATAATGTATCACTTTATCCATTTTTCCTTTTATCTAGATCAAACTTTTTGTGTATGTTCACTCGGTGTGGTGATGCAATAGATGAAAGAGTTTCCACAATGAAATAAAAGCATGGCAGTAGTAAAACAAAACTAGTCAGTGTCTGACAACCTTTTAGTCATAGACGTTAAGAGATTCTTGGACTGCTAAATGCCTCATTGGTTGTAAGACTTGGAAAAAAGTGTTGTACAAAGTCTTTTAATAGATGGATGTTTATTCTTGTTAAAATTACTTCTTGGTAAGTGTCTGTCACTTCAGAGCAGGAGGAACCACTCTGGGGATTTCTTAAAAGTAATATCCTAAAGCTCTGGGGCATGTGACTTCACATCTTATCAGATCAGCCTTCATGTAAACAATTCAAACAGGAGTAGTCACAGTAATCTCCATCACATGAGAAGTATTCTTGATTTATTGCTATCACAAGTTATGTGCAGCAATAATGATTTGCATTAAACCGAATCACATAGAGCACTGTTTGAAGCCTGTGCAGAAGTTCAATGTCCATCTGAGGCTATCTGCAAAAGCTAAGGTATCCCTATTGGAACTTGTATTGATCTGTTAAAAGGCCAATTTCCACAGCTAATTGGTTTATAGCTCATTTATTAGATGTTACGCATTGCATGGGAGATGGCTACTTTTTTAACGCATTCATTAGGGTGATATCAGGGGTCAGGGTTTTACACCCATTTGCATTATTAGGGGCTGATTTGATGGACAGGTGAGTGTGCTGTAGCTATTTGCAAATAGGCGAGAAGCCTGCCAAAGCTCACCCTCTTTGTCTTTTTCTAGGTTGATGAAAAGTTAGGTTGAGTAAACATTTCCAATATGCATCCACCATCGTTGCGCTTCAAAACATCTCTTTGGAAACCAATTGGTGATATTGTTGTCTACCCTTTCTTAACCATGCTTAAGCAAAAGCAGTAAAAATGCACATATTTAGGGCAGAAATCTTTTTTCTCAGAATTTATTTTATAAGAACAAACATACCTGGATCAGAGGGGAACTCCTCCACCAGTTTCCTGTGAGAGAAATCTTTCTGGTGTTTGTGTTTCAGGATGACGTAGGCCACCAGTCCCACACAGACCACTGCCACGGCCGTCCCCAATATGGCTCCCCACGATGAGTGTCTCTGACTGTTTGTATCTGATGCCAAACCTTTATTGAAGTAAAAGAGGTTGAAGAGGAGGGAGACAGCGATAAATAATTTGTCAACAGCAAAATTATTCATATCAGCCGCTGTCTTTGAGGGTTAATTGTCAGATAATGACGGCTGAAATGCGCTTTGGAAATCATGTTTCCACTGGCAGCACTCTGCATCGACACACATCCCAATTAGTCAGCTGTACAGATTTGTTTCATTGACACCGCAGTAATTAATGCGATTAACATCCCCAAATCAAGATCATTTCTGAATCCATTTGAATGTTTTGAGGCTGGCTGCTCTGCTCATGTTGTAAAAAGCTGAAACATGAGTGTATGTGTTATATCAGACCACCTTTACCTCATGGCTGACAATATCAATCACACAACTGAGCTTGTTTATTTACAGAGATGAAAATATGGCACAGAGATAACCGTTTTGCACTCTGTGCAGGTGTGAAAATGATGATGCAGATGCTGCATCGATAAACATGAAAATCATAGCGTCAGAAGCCGCTTATTAACAAGGCTGACCTTTTCTACTCTGTGATTTACGTCATGTGTCGGTCTGAAAACGTTACGTTTGTACTTTACAAAGTTCTATCATTTAAGTGAACTTTGTCTTTATTTGTGTAACAGCAGTGAGGAGGGGAGGCAGATGGTGAAAGAGACAGAATTGTTTTCAGAGTCCTTCGACACAGAAATACTGCATCTGTATTTTATCAGGACTCTCATATAAATAATTCAGCAGCTCTTTTTTTTATCTACAAATGGCTCAATTTACCCACTTGCTAGGATCAATTTACCCAATAACCTGGGGCAACTCCAACAAGAAGACCTTTTTCATATTCTATGCATCAGTTTGTTTTCTGAAGGTGCATTTTTTTTCACTCAAGTTGAAAAGAGGTAAAATAAATAAGAGTGAATTTTCCTTTTCTTGGTATGTCTCATTTGGTTTTATTATTTAGAGGAGATAACATGTTACCCATCTGAATGATGGCTCACAAAGAATGTTTTTACTGTAAAAGGAGAAGTTATTTTTACCCTGATAGCTCTGAGAAGTGATCAGTCACCTGTTTGGCACAAAGGTTTATCTACAACTCAGATTCTAATGCAGCAAATCACTTGAGCACAGATACATATGAAAATCCCTATTACTTATAAACTTCTGTGAACTGTAGATGAATGATTAATCAAGATACGGTCCAGTTTTGTCAACCTCAGGTAAATGCTTTGGTGAGGAATTTTCAATTCTTGGTGTTTGAACTTAACCTTCTTCCCCAGGTTTTAATTGTGTTTGATAGGAATAAGCTAAATGTTAGCATGTTAATACTGCAGCTATTGATTAACATGGTATTTAACACTTGTAAGCAACAATCTCTAACACTGATCATAGGACTGTTAGTATCTGGCTCCAAATATGAAAGTTAAATATCCTGAATTATCAATTACCTACAAAGTAACTTTGGTGGAATTTTGTTTCTCCATACTTATCTGTGTCTGCACAGACATTTCCATCACAGTGTCTTTTGGTGTAAGATCATGCTGAGGCCAGCCAGGTTGGGCTTAAGATCACAGGCCTCTCTAAGAGCAGGGTCACCTTTCCTACTGTTCACTGTAATTCACTGTCTGTCTATGCCAGCAGCACAGCTGGCCTAATAGGGTTGGTGTTATCATAACAACCAAGGTTATTTCACGGATTCTCCCTGGTTTCTGTGTCTGTGTTCATTGTGTAGCATACAGTGTCTTCAATGCTTGAACACAGACTTATTCACAGGCTTATATTTGTGGTGTCAATCATCAGTTGTAGGTAAGGCTGCATAAATTATACATCCATAGAACAGTCATATATGATAATGTAAGCTTTATCTGATGGGATAAAGACCATGCTGGAGGGATGGTCTGACTGAGCTGACTTGGCTTTGCACTGCACTCTCCTGTGATCTGTTGATGTCGTTTCTCGTGGATCAAGTTCTACATAAACTATTTCAACATGAGCCATCAGTCTCCTACGCCTCCATTGTCCACGAGTCGAGATCAATAAATGACACAGCAGTAAGGATCTGATTTGTTCTTGTCTTTGTAAGGTCAAGCAGCTGCAGAGGATAGATATTTTTTATTAATGTTGGTAAAGAGAAAAGTTGTCTTGTTGCCTCATATTTATAGACTCTATATTTATTTCCACTCCTGCGTTCTTGTACAGTCTCTGTGTACACGCTGAGCCTGTCATGGTTTCTGTGGAGTATAGTTTTTCTTTCTGTGTTGCCTGCAGTTTCACAACTGTGTTCCTTCTGTTTATTGTCATCATCTGTTAGTGTTATGTCCTGCTGTCACATCTGTCCGTGTGATGTGAGTTTTATTTTAATCCAAACCTCTCGCCAGCTCTCTGCAGGCCGCTTTTGCTTTTTGCCATTGTGTTGGAAGTGAGCTCACCCACACAGTTTGCACTAAAATTCTTTTATCCCCCCCTTTTTTTTTTAGCAGGAAAACTATCTTTTTGAGATACATATATATATGGATAGTTACATGGATTGATAGGTGGACAGATAGATTTTTTTCCCCTTTTTAGTCCCTATCTTTAATCTCATGATCAACACCACAGCAGTCTCACGCCCTGCTCAGAGGCAGTAGAAGTATCTCTGACCCCAGTCCCTGACCGCCTCTTTCAGGGTTTTTATCCACTAATACAGGGTTTCATTGTCCTGCGGGGAGGGTGGTTGTAATAGACCCCTTTGCTCCTAGCAGCCACATCGATAGCACCTGAAACCCAATCCAACCTTTTCCTTTGAAAGAAGGGCTGTTTGTCCTCCTTTAGTGGGGAAATAGACGCAGGCAAATGTGGGTCAGGGAAAGGGCGGACAAAAGCAATGTGTAAAACAAGGAACTGGGATATATGCTGTATTGTGTTACATTTAAAGCAGCTCTCTAGGGGTGTTCTGTTCAGAAATATGTGCCTGTTATGTTACCATATTGCTCAAAGCTTAAAGCCTCTGGAAAGTTGAATTGAAACCATGAACGGGATAGATATCAAAGTTGAGAGTCTCATTAAGCATGCACTAAAAGCTGAGAAAAAGAAACAGCCATCACTTTAAGAGAGCCTAGTTTTAAAAAATACATATCTTTTAACCAAGCCAACACAGAAACTTGTTATGAATTTAACAAAGGGTTTGAGCCAATGAGCTGAACATTTTCTTTTCCTTTGCCTGGCCTGTTAAGAAAGACATGTAGATGTGTGAACAACACACATAAAGACAAACAGGATACTTGAATAATCACAGTCCTGCAATTAACATGAACAAGTTCTGATTATCCAAAGTTATATCTGCTTAAACTGCCTGTTAAGTTTCCCCCCTTTTTTGATATGATCCTACCACACCACCACTACAAACATGTCAGATTTCAACCATTTTTGCGAGACCATGCATAGGTGGCAGGTCACCTTTGCATGATCTCCATGGCTCCACATCCAACACTAGTCATGAAAATCAGCTCAGTGCAGTTGTAAATGGTGTGTTTCAGTTGCAGAAGCCGTGCCATATAGAAACAGTTTGGGCCCAATCGGTCGCTGCGTTAAGAATGACTAAATGCTCCATTAACAGCTAGTATACGTACAGTGTTAGCTAAAATGTATTTGTCCTCAAAGCTAAGAAGGCAATGCTAAATAATAGTCATTGAAAAAGGAAGCCAATACGAGAGTGCAAATAACAGCAGTTCCTTAAGTGTCCACTTGAGGCTGGCTTCAAAAGCTAAGGAAGAACTATTAACACCCATGCATAAATGCATGTTATAACAGCAGAAAGAAACACAGAAATACACATTGTGCATACATTTAATTATTTGAGGGTGTGTCAGAGATGACTGATGGATGAGTTTACTGCAGCTGTGTGCCAGGAGGCTTAAGACTCGCCTCTTTGCTTGTGGTTAGTTTGATAGCAAGTTAAGTTTTTTTTAACTATTTGTTTTTATTGATTGTGGTTTTAAGCTTGTAAAGCACTTTGGTCAATGACAGTTGTTTTAAAATGTCCTATATAAATAAAATTTGACTAGACTTGACTAAGGCATTTCAAAAATGGCCACCTCCAGTGTTGGAATTCACAGCACTACTTCAAAAACTAATGACTGACATCACAGAGACAACGTGCATGTTTCATACAGTCTATGATGTCCCCTGGTTCACCAAGAGAGGAATCAGAGGACAAATGGCCTCTTACCACCAATTTAACTGTACATTTTATTGAGACTTGTGATATTTTTTTATGTTTACTCGTATGTACACAAGAGCCTCAATTATATATTTGGAAGGGATCATGGATTTGGGTTCTCAGTGGTTCTGAGTCACTCAGGAGGGCCTGAAATTGCACACAGATGTTTTTTTTTGTCTTGATATCTGCCCATAAAGTTATACCATGCTGTTCTAAAGACACACAGAGCAGTTTTCAGGACACATTAGAGGACCAGCACCAGATACTGTGACATCTGAAACTGCAGCTTTACCTCTCTCTGAGCTGCTCCCTGAGCCTGAAGATTTGTCTGTCTCGTTGCCCTTAGATGTATTCGTTGGAGCGACTGTTGAAGTGGCAGGGCTGAAGTCTGTGGTTGCAGAGTCAGACAGTGTTGTTGATAAAAACACAGTGGGTGTGTGGGTGGTCTCTGATGTCGTTGTGGTGTTTGTTTGTGTTACAGTTGTTGTGCTCGTGGACTCTGTAGCGTTCATGGACCATGTATCGTTCTGTGAAGTAGTTGTTGGTTCCTGGGTACCGTTCATGAACCATATATCGTTCTGTGGAGTAGTTGTTGGTTCCTGGGTAGCGTTGACCTCTGGAGCCAGGGTTGTCGTATTAAAATCAGTGTGATTGGAAAACTCTGGGAAGCTGGTGGTGTTTGCCACAATTGGAGGAGTTGTTGAGTTTTGAGGAATTGTCGTTGAGTTATAAAATTCTTCCTCAGCTTCTGTAGTGTTGACGATGCTTGAGTTTGTTTGATCGGTAGTTGCATTTACTGGAGTATCGGTGGTGTTTTGAAACTCAGGTTGCTTAGTTGTAACATTCAGAGGCACAGTGGTGGTGACAACATCCATATAATCAGATTCATTTGCATCCTTATCTTTGTCGGCCACATTCTCCTCTTCCTCATTATACATTGCCATGGAGCCAGATGCTATCCCACTGTAATCATTATTTGACTCCGCAGCAGCCCGCCCTGCGTCATGATCATACTCCTTCTCCCCTTCAGAAAGTGCAGTGTTTTGACTTTCAGCTTTCATTTGAGCGAGTTGACGCAACCAGCTTTGATCAATCGGCTGCCCGGGAGAATCGGTGGATTCTTGGAGTGATGCCAGGTTGAAGGCCTGGACCAGCAGAAAGAGACTTACTGTGAGTCTCAAACACAGTTTCATTTTCAGCCCCTTTGGTTACACTCTGAAACACAAGAGAGAACATAAACATCATTTTAGTTTGTAAAATAAATAGAGTTCATTTTTCTTTTGTCAGCGTCAGAAGTCAGCATTGTGTTAGAAGTTTAGATGTGAGCGCTGGCTAATGAATGTAAAACACTGTACGGAGGGGAGGGGAACAATATGGTCTATTCATCTACATATTGTCAAGTCTGTCTTGTAAATTCATAATTCTTAGCAGATTGTTGATTTGGTGTGATCAACAAAAAAACGAGGAAAATAAAACTAAATTCAATTAGTTAATTTTCTCCCTTTAACACCCAGCTGTTAGCAAAGAAATCTCCATTCAAGCTCCACCAACTCCTTTTGTTCTGACAATGTTCACTGGAACGTGGACTTTCTCAACAGAGTGATCAAGTAACAGAAGATGTTCAAATGTCATTATGAAGAAGGGGGCTATCTGAACATCATATGTGCAGGGCAATGTAAAAAGAGCAGCAAGAAAAAGAAAATAAGCCTTCACGCTGACTCAATACCACAAAAGGTTTAAAAGTTTATAAAATCACCTGACCTGTGATCAAAACTTTGTGATTTAATCAATTTGTTGTGGAATAGCAGAAGTGTGTGGGCTTTTTTCTTTTCCTTCAAATATTTTCCTATTATTTCAGACATCTTGAACACATTGCCTTAAAAGTTAAGATTAAAAGTTGAACGTTTTGGTTGTTTAAAATCTGTATAGCAACCCATGGTGTTAAGTAAAAAGAAGTTAATGTGGAAGTGCAAAAAACTGCAGTTCCTCGAATGTCCACTCAAGACTGGTTCTAAAAGCTGAGGAAGCTCCATTAACACCCATGTTGAAAAGCTCCTTTTGTATCTTTGCTAGAAGATGTTAATGCCTTTGCTTCTTCATCTAGGTCTAAGCTCCAGGCTCACCTTCAATTTACTGTAAGCATTTTATTGACCAAGCAGAATTAAAAACCATGATTAAGGATAATCTGACCAGTGTATGCTTGTGATTGATTGTGACTGTTTTTTTGTTTTTTTTACTGCTGTCTTGGTCAGGACTCTCATGTTAAAGATAATTTTGTACCTCAGTGGGAAAACTCCCGGGAAATGAGGGTAAACTAAATAAAGTAGCAGTATTTGTTTCTAGACACTGATATGGGAAACACCATCCTGTTATACTGTTATAATTACGGTATAAACATTAGTTATTATCATTGTTATATTGGTTTCATTTATTGTCCCTGACTTCAAATTAAAATGCTGTATCTATACTTTTTTAATTAAACTTATCATCCCACTTTTCTCAGAAACTAGGTTGAAAAGTAAAAATAAATTAGAGAAGACCGTCTTTTGCCGAGAACAATAAATGAAAATGTTTTTGCACATGAATTCGAAGCCTCTCCCAGCCATTATGGATGTATTCGCTGTGAGTGTTTGTTTCCCTCACACTCATCACCATGGAAACAGTTTCAAAATATAATTATGTGAAATTATATAATTACAAGTCCTTCCCTTGTCAGGGTAAAAAATGATTCAGGGCTGGAAATAAATGCATAACACCTCAGATGAAAACTAAAAGTCAAAGAAAAAGAGTCCTCTGAGTGCCTGTGGAGTTTGTTTACCACTGGCTCGGGATAAACACCATCAGGAAGGAGCCACAGGTGCCTAACTTGTGTTTGTCACATCCTTCAAACTCTGCCTGACCACACGCAAAGACTCGGTGTGCAACATGACATCCCTGTTTGTTCCCATTTTCCAGGAGCACAAAATCAGCTGCGCAGGTTGGCCACATTGACACAAGTCAGAACACAAACTCTTGAGCAAGTTATCTTTTCCCACCTTTTGTTTTAGGTAACTGCTTAGATGATGTTGTGTTGAACCCGAGACATCAACGCAGCCATGCTTGCATTGTGACACAACAAGTTGCCACAGTTCAGCAGAATCTCCGGTGAGATCTGTGCCTTTCTGGCAGCGTGAATACACACAGGTGCCCTCTTAGCTATGTGTTCTCCCCTCAGCTTCACTCCAATACTCAGATGACTGCAGCTCTCGTGGTATTCCCTGCAGGGCCCTCTCTGTGCGACTCACTATGCTGATCGCTTGCTTTGTTCTCAGCTCATTCTTTATACCAGCGGTGCAAAAGGCTCCGTCTGTGGAGTATAATGTTGTGGCCTGCAGCGTCAAAGGTTCGGGAATGGGGATCTGGAGACTTCACATCTCTGTCATGACATATCAACATATTCTTAAATGTGAATAACAGTACAAATAACAGCAAATGCTGTTAAAAATTTGAAGATACATTTCTGTAAATCTAATCGACCCACGGATATTTGCCTCTTCATGCAATCACAAAATATATCCCCATAGACTTTTTAAAACACCAACGTTTCTGTAAAGGTACAAACAACATCTTACAAATTTCACAGCTCCAAAAGGTGAAGCTGCTGTTCTTTAATAAGTGTGAAAACATGCACTGCATTGATTGTCAAGTCGTAATAAGCCAGAAGTGTTCATCTGTTCTCAGCTTCTCACCAAGCTTGTTTATCATCCTCACATCAGCCGTGTTTCTGTGTTTTTCTGCTCTGTGTGAAATAAATGGTAAACCTGTGGGCTGTTGATGCAGCAGCCTGCTGTGTGAACGCAGGATCACTCTGAGGGCTCATGTAGGTTTGCTGATAATTCAACATTTAGAGCACATTACTAAAGAAAATGGCTGGAGAGAGGGGAGGTAGGGGATAATTTAGAGCTCATATCTGCAGCACTAAAAATAATTATCAGGATTAAACTGACCGGCACTTTTGCACCAAAAGATTAAAGTTTGCAGCTGTGAACATGGCTGAAAACAGCCTTTTAGCACCCTAAGCACTCTCAAGCTAAAGGTTAGCGTTTCGACTCATCTGCCAAGCTGTCAGCAGGCAAAATAGAGTTGTTTTCAGTGAGAAACATCCAACCACAGAGCTTAATATTCTCCAGCCTGCACTGCTACTGTGAACAGAATCTCAAGTTTACACTCTGCGGAGACCTGATACTAAAATGAACAGTTTTAATACAGTTTCTCTTTCAGGTCAATTTCAGTTGAATTTGCTGACAAGTGTGCTGTCTTTTGTTCCCTGTGGCAACAATAAATGGCAATAAATCTGCCACAGGTTAAATGTTGTGTCAAAATGGCAATCATAGTAACTGCAGGTTAAGCTCCTGCAGTATGACGGCTGTTTTGTCTAGCTAAAATACAAAATAAACGAGACAATTTCTCACAAACAGAGTTAAAATATTTAAAAACCCCGGTCAGTACATCCACATTTTACCATATAAAGCTCCTGTGAGGAGTTTCTAGAAGGTAATGATTCAGTCTGAAAACTGAAAATGAATACTGATGTCTGTTTATGACCTACAGAAACAATGGAGACCATCATTTTTTTGGTAATTCAGCCAGAAAAGCTCTCGTCATAGATTGTAACCATTTATTGCCAAAGGAAAATACAGCTATACTTGGCGCTACAGGTTCTGCTTTTCAATGAGAGGGAAGACTGGTTTAAATGGACCACCTGGTTGTGAGCATGAGCTATGATTGGTTGTGAGTGATTAGAAACAAAGATTCAATCAGCAGCCTGTCAGCTGATTACAGCTGGGGCGTATCACTTCCATGCAAAGCTTCAATTATTGATCCCTAAAATCATTGTAGAGGGAGAGGTGTCAGGTGAAGTGATTGACTGCATGGCTTTTTAACATTTTCCACAGCAAAGATTCTCACTGAGTGAGTGATATAAGAAAGCAGGATGAAAAATGTAGCAAAGAGATTGGGGGGACCTCTTTGTCCACAGGGGGCGCCAAAATCAACACAAATCTAAAGTTCTCCACAGGAGCTTTAAGTCAAAGGAGGGGTCAAATGTGTCTATAACTACACACAGGACTCATCAAAGGGAATGTGATTATCTTTGAAATTAACATCATGTTTTTATCTATTTATCAAAAGAGTAAATGTCACGGTACCAACACTGCAGTAATTTGGAGTACTAAAGAGTAGAACCTTAGTCATTTTCCTGTTTTCAAAGAACGCAGCCCTCAAGAAAATCAAGACTGATACTGGTTCTGACGTCAAAAATAATAATTAACCAATGTTATTTTCAATACATTATTGTCACTTGTTTTGCTTTTTGCTTTTAATGATTCCCTCATCCAGGCTAGGGACCCAAATTAACCATCATTATAAATTATAAATTATAAAAAGAGATATTCAGGCCTTCACTCTCACTCTTTCTTTGTGTAATCACAAAAATTTAAACCTAAAAGTTTACAAAGCAACCTTTAATTTGACCCCCTTTCATTTAAAAACAAAATCATATTTGTAGACATATCTGATCAAAAGCTTCTTTAGCTGCTTTACGTTCCCAACTCAGTGAGGAGAAATTTTCAGTCCCTGACAGGCCAATATCCTTCAACAAGGCTGATGTCAATACTGACACTCTACTGACATTTTTATTAAAAATGTATGAACACATTTGTTTACATTTTGACTTTGACTTGTGATGGCAGTGGTAGTTTTAAAGGTTATGAGGGGAGAAACAAGTCTGTGTAAGGAGGAGGTGGATAGATGAAGTAGAACTAACTTTAGAACTGCACAGTGGACACCAGTGTTCCTGTCCTGAGTGTGGCTAAACTTCCGTTGTTGTTGAGTTAATAGTTCCCCTAAACCTAACCAAGTACCCAAACCATACCAAACTGCAACTGCTCTACATTGTTAACTACGTCCCAATACTGACGCTGTTGCTCTCTAAAAGACATTTATAGTCATCGTGTCCTGTTGTTTTGGTACAAGGAAGTTCAAACTCTCTCATGACCGTACTGTACATTGCATTTCATCCACCTCCCTGTCCCCACATATAATTGCAGTCTCTAACAAGCAGAGTCAGGGTGTGTATCCTCACATACTTTCTGTGGAGAATTCAAGTAGAATGACGCTGCAGGCAGCTTTAGAATCAACTGCAAATTAGACAAGATATTTCAGAACCAGTACAACAGGAACGGTTTGTTTTTATTTGTGGAGCTAAATGTGTACATGAACAAAAGGGGAGAGATTGAAGATCACACACACCAGATAGAAACCAATGACTCAAAAATGCTGCAGGTGACGTGTGTTGACTTAAATTGGCCAATGACTAATGTGTCTGTTTAACATCACCTGTTTGTGTAACTGGGTTTTAAAATTCAAACCAGTAAATCTTGTTTACTGTGAACTCTGTGTCACTGTCTGATTTAAAAATATCCTCACATCCCTCATCACTTTGGTAGCAGCTGTGTGAACCGTCCCTCCACCTGTCCTTGTAACATTACAACATACAATCCACCCAGCTGAGAGAGCATTTGGCCTGAAGCATCCCACCTCTGCCCCGTGGACCACGGCCGGTCCAAAAAGCAAGCAGGGATCACTTCTGACCCTGTGCACTCAGAGAAAGCTGCCTGTTGAAAATCGTTCCCACTCTGCTGGTCTGTCAGAGTCTGTAACAGCTTTCACTTCAACGGTTCTGTCAACCGTAACTTTACTGACATCCAGACTCTCGCAAACACACTCACACACAGATTTAGAGACACAGTACACACAAACACACATTCTGTAAACACGCTGATCTCCTGTAACACACAGACACCAGTAACCAGACATCTTCTGTTGTTAATGACTTGGTTTCTTGCCATTATCACCTTTAAATGTTCAGTAATTAGCCTTGTTAAAGTTGTAAATTTTTTAGACAACCTTAATGTCTCTGACATCAAGCTGAAAACTGCAAATGGTAAAGGTATTTATATACATGTATAAAAGTACTGTACTGCAATACAATATCATTTATTTAAACTTCTATTTTTTGCATCTTCACTCCAATACTTCACTACATTTTAAGATAAATATTGTTCTATAAAAAAATATTGTACAAAATAAAGCAACTTATGAAACTTATTTTTTACACATGACCTGCTTAAAAAATATAACGTACTGTTATTAATCAAACTATCCAGCAGAATCTGAAGCATTTATACTGATTATATTTTAGGTTTATTTCCCTTTTATGATGTTCAACTAAAGGTTGAATATTCATTCAGGTTGTCTTGATGCACATTTACTTTATAATAAAGAACACTGAGCTTCTTGTAGGAATTGTGTTTTTCAGATTTACTGTGTACAATATTACTGTAATGATCCCGTGAGGAGTTTTTAGCTGGTTATGTATCAAATAAAGATTCATATGTTTGCATCTGTATGATCTACAAAAGCACACTAGAGCCCTAGGAGGAATAATAACTATTTCTATACAGTTATTTTTTAATGTCTATAGCTGGTGCCACAGGGCTGGTGCTAGACGAGGCAATTAACATCACGCTGTGAAAACAGCCTCAGTTTACATGTAACAAAAAAGGTTTACAGTAGGTGAATCATTTGACTCTGAAAAGAGAGCAGGATGAGATTTTTTTTCTCAAAAACACTAGTTATGTATGTACTGGACAAAGTCAGCAAAGAGTTAAAGGGTACAGCTTTGTCCACAGGGGGCGCCAGAATGAACACAAACTGAGATTTTCTAACAAAAGCTTTAAGAATTATCTGTCTTTTTAAATTCCATTTTATATTTTTCTACATCTTTACTTCACTAAACTTACAACAGAAATGCTGTACGTATACCCACCACCTTAATTTAGGAGCTAACGTTACTAATTCTGTTTTTGCTGAATTTAAAAACTACAAAGTATTTTCTTCAACTTTGATCAGTGTTGTGATGATGACGGGGAGGAAGATATGTTTTGTAATGAATGGAACAATCCAACAGCAGAATCTACATTTTTAGTAAATAATTTTTTTGTACAACGACATGAATAAAACATATTTTATATATTGAGTTTTACTTTGAATCATAGTTTGAATATTTATTATCTTATTTTAAATGCCCATTTTACTTCCTTACTGTAGAACGATGAGGTACTCTGGGTCGTGTTTGTAGTAAAGGTACTCTCCATATTTGTCTCAGAGTCTATCTTTAGTATTACCATTAACATTATAATCATAACACTGATAAGGGCCAGTCAAATTAAGATCACTTTTACTTTGACAGTTTATCTACACTTTGTTGTTCATTTTTATCTGAATTATCTTTAAGACATTGTGAATACTTTTTTTTTTGCTTGTAGTGAAATATTTTATGGGTTTGAACTACTTTTTTTTAAATCAATTAAATTATCTAACACCTTTGTTTCACAGCTTGACAATACATATTTTTCCCCACTGGTTTTCATCTGTATACCTTCAATTCACCACAAAAGTTTGGTTAAGGCTCTTTTTTGTATTATTTACAGAGACCCAACAGGGGCCCATCACTCACTGCACTCCAGGGCCTTTTACTTCTGTATCTCCGTGATGCTGACTTACATTTGTGTAAGAGCAGCATCTGGATTCCCCTGTTTGGGTTATACAAGGTCTTACAGTATGTATGTCACTCATTGTTGGGATGTGTTGGTGCCCAGAGAAAAACTCTTTTTAGATTCAAGCTGAGAGAGAAAAGCATTTCTGCTTCCTACACTCTGTTTTCACTCTTTAAAAAGAGGACGCAGAAGCAAAAACTAACAGGTAAAGCCAAATAAAGAGCCCTTTAATTGTTTTAAGGGTGACTTTTCAGTGTTCAAAGTTTAAAATGATTCAGAAGAGGCCTTTATGGTCTTTTTTGTTCTAAAATTAAAACCGGTTATTTGGAATCCTCAAACAAACCAGTGACTCTAATCTTGTTAAACATATTTAGACTAAAATCCAGTATCCAGTTTACAGCCCAACACATTTCCAGAGAAAAAAGAAGACAAAGAATTAAATCCTTCCTCAATCAGTCCTTACCTTATTCTTAGGCTATATCAGATGAGAACAGGTGCACAGGCAACAAAATCTCTTCACTGAGCTGCCAACGTTTGAGAGTGAATCAGCGATTGGCCTGGAGAGAGAGAGAGAGAAAGAGAGTCAGGGAGGCAGGGAATGAGGGAGGAGGGCTTGGCCGAGTGGCATTCAGGGAACAACCTGCTCAACCTGCTTCTACACCTGCCAGCGAAGGCAACACGCCCTGAACCGCATCCAGTTGCTGTGAAAAGGCCACACAGGACTGAGATGGGAATGAGTTTGGAAAAAGGGAGAAGAAGAAGAGGGCTGAGGGATTAAGCGAGGTTTTAATGTGTAACCACAGTATTAAATACTCCCATCCAAATCAGCTGATGGTATAGACTTCTAGTTGCCAGGTGAGAGCTGTACATTCCCAAAGTGGGCGGGGCCTCTAGCTACAGGTCCTCTAAGCCTTTTTTTTTTCTCCCTCTCAAAAAGGCATTGGTTACAGCTGTTGTCGTCATGGCAACATAAAGGAGACAAGCCAGCTCGGGTTTCATCGGCGCCTTTGACTCGGTTCTATATCGGGCTACAGAGTGACGTGTGACTTTGTGAAGAGGCAGGTTACTGCGTCAGATGAGCCAGGATTTGTTTTTTGTTTCATTCTTCAGTAAACTGAGTCACGCAGCACCTGAATTCATTTGTGTGTGTGTGTGTGTGTGTGTGTGTGTGTGTGTGTGTGTGTGTGTGTGTGTGTGTGTGTGTGAGAGAGAGAGAGAGTGTGTGGGGGTGGATTGAGTGGCACTTGTGCTCCGCTGAGTCAAGAACAAGAAGCGGCTGTACTTGTTTCGTTAATGAATCCAAAAAGTACAAGTGCTTCGTAGCGTTGAGTTAAAAATCCAAGTTGACAAAAAGCTCAAAATACCTGCAGCAGAAGTGAGAGTAAGCCTTTTTATTTAAAACATCACAGGTGTTACTGAAACATTAGATGTTACTCTGTCTTATACAAATGCCCTTTTTAAGCCAGCATGCATAAAAGCAGAACTGAAGAACATTGTAATCCAACCATCATTTAATCTAATAAACCTGTGCTTTACAGTCAAATTTTAAAGTCGAATACAGCAATCTGAAGGCCCATAGTGAAGAATACCAAAGATTTGTTTACAAAAGTCTCATTTAGTCTATCTAATTAAACAAATTAAATCAGGGATACAAATGACATTAATGCAAACCCAAATTAGGGCCTGTGTCCACCAACTGCATTTTTTGGCACTGGCAGCGCCTATTCTCCATACAAAAAGTGTTTTCATTGCTCAGCATCCTAAGCGTAAAGATGTCTCTGATGCCAGCTGTTTTTTTTTGTCTTCACAGCTGTTATAAATAGTTCAACTTCAGACTCATCAGAATCAAGAAGGGAGGGACTTGTGTTATCAACTCTTTCAGCAACAGTGGCAGACTTCCATACGGAGGTGGAATTATCTGCACTTGATGTTTTTGGAGCACAGATTAAGAGCTTTTATAAATTTTTTTCATGATTCCCTGTAAAATGTCATTGAATGAAAGTAAATATGAGGCATACAGGACAATTTCAAACAGACTTAACAGGAACAGGGAACAGGAAATGTCAACTTACAGGGAACTCTCATAACCTAGCAACAGTAAGGGTGAGAAGTGTTCTAAAATTGAAGTTGTGGGTGCTGGCAGCACAAAACAAAATGTGTTGAGGGACACAGGTCCTTAGGTGAGGAAAAGACAGAATGATGCAAGATAAAGAAAGTTAAATAGAGAAAGGTATACGCTAACCAAACATTTTTTATTTTATTTGTTATATTTAACGTATTATTTTTTTCTTACACAATTGTCCTCCTATTTGGCGACAGTTAATTGTTCGTAGCTTTTCCTATTCCGTTTTATTTCTGCAGAATATAAATCTAAGTTTACTTGTAAAACCTTGCAAGAGCAGCTTTCAAAGGAGCTATGAGTCAGCTCCTATTTGTTGAATCCCACCTCAGTGTGGCTGTTACTGTCCACATGTAAAAGTCTTGAGAGAAAGTTCAAATATGTGGATGCAGGTAGCTTGTCTTTAGAGTGTCTACTGGTACCCTTAGTCCTGACTTAGTTTAGCATATTATTGCCTACTTATAAAACCATGCATGTCCAGACAGACGTGCAATAGACATATGCTTTGTTGTTATATCCAAATGACCCTTATTCAAAATACTGCAGTAAAGGTATGACTGTAGACAGATAAGCTGTTGATTCTCTACAAGCTTTCACAGTGCCCCTCAGTCCCGAGCTCACAGAGTTCCTCATATACAGCTTGTCTCTGACGTCGCATGAGGCTCACCAGTGTTTGAAACAAATGGGATCATGTGGATCCATCAGGGAAGTGAATAATAGAAACCTCTCTGTTTTGAGGAGACATTAAACAGGCTTCAAACTTCAGTGCCAAACAGAGTGTACAATGGGTATGAAAAAGTAAAAAGGTGGGGCACTATGAAACCTGAGAACTACATAATGGAGAGCCTCATAACAGCAGCATGGCATATTTATTAACTCTGATTCAAGTTTGATGTCAGCTTTCACTCCAGATATGAGGATAGAAGTGTGAATGTCGGCTTTGTTTCCTTTTATGGCTGGCAGAGACAATAAGGAGAAACAGAAGGGATCGTTTCAGGTCATTATCAGGATAACGAGGGTGCATGGGAAACTTTGTTGGCAGCAAAACTTCTGAAAATTTGTCGAGTACTGTTTAGCTCAGTTGGTGGAAGAGGCGTCTCTGCACAAAGGCTGCAGTCGTTGTGGCACTAGTTGCAGGTTTGACTCCCAGTCCTGTCACTTTGTAGTACACGTGATCCTTCACCGTCTCTCCCCAGGTTTCCTGCCTCTGATCAGTTGTCCAGTCAATCAATGTCAAAAAGCCTAAAGAATGAGCTTGAAGATTTTAATGAGATCAAGCGTTTGGTTTGTCCATTCTGGGCTCCTGTAGAAACATGGCTCAGAAAAATAAGACTGGAGAGGTCATTCAAGGCAACAAAACCTACATCAAGCACACATTCTCAGATATTATTATGACTACAAAAGAACTTCTGAATATTATATACCATTTGTGGTGTTTATTCTGACTAAATTTCACGAACTGGTTCTGTGAAAGAGAAACAAAAAAGCTTGTCCCTATGATTTAGAATTGATCTGTTGATGTGCTTTGTCTGCTTAAAGCCCCTGTGAGGAGTTTCTAGCTGCTCATGAAAAATACATTTTCACTGTATGCCTTTTTATGACCTACTAACAGCAACAAGACTGGCAGATTTTTCATTGTATTTTTAATACCTGTAATGGTTGCGTGGGCATCAATGTCAGCCCAGACTATTGACAGCATGCTGAACAGACAGCTTATTTGATTTTTTTTCACAGCAAATACTTAGAATGAGTGATACATTTGACTTCTGAAAGAAAGCAGGATGAGTTTTTTTTTTATCAGAAAACACAAATTACAAATGTACAGGACGAGATCAACAAAGATGTTACAGGTATCACTGTGTTGACAGGGGGCGCCGAAACCAACACAAACAGAAAGTTCCTCACAGGAGCTTTAAGTGATTCTGTCTTTAGATGAACTTCTCTACACTGTGTCAGTAAAATTTAGCATTAGATTTGTTTGTTATCCATTCAGCCCCATTAGTTAAATCTTAATTACATCAGTATGAGACCAAATGTGTGTCCTACATCTCTGACTTGCTCAGTGTATAACCCGTCCCGGATCCTTAGGTCATCAAGTGGAAGTCTTTAAATGTACCCAGAGTCAAATCAAAGTCTGGTGGAGGGACCTTCAGCTACTGTGGTCCTTCTCTTTGGAACAAACTGCCTGCTGACCTCAGGTCCATCACTTCTGTCTCCACTTTAAAAATAAGACTCTTCTCAAGCGTATGAATGAATGATATGATGACTGTTGTGACACATGCAGCAACACTTTCTGTTTGTTTGATTGCTGTGTCTGATGTACTGTATGTTGGGCGTATCTATTGTTTTTCTGTTTTTATTTATTCTATTTTTTTTTTTATGTTTTTATTTGTAATTCTCCATGTAAAGAACATTGAGCATACGTGTGATGAAATGTGATTTATAAATAAAATTGCTATTGCTACATTTAAATTAGCTAAAAACAATCAAACAGTGACACATTATTCATTGTACAACACATAATCTCTCTTTTTTTTCTGAAGAGTGTTGTTTTGTCTTGGATTAAAGAAAGACAGACTGAAGCTCTGTTCTCCATCTTAACCAGTACATTCATTGAGTACAGGTATACATTCAGGTGAGGAGCCTTGTTCATTATAAACACCTGACAAACTTCCAGGCATAATCTTTACAAAGGTGAATTACACAGATGTGGAGAGGATTTCACTTTTTTTGTCATAAATCTGCTTCATGCATTACATACATTGGTCATTTATGCACGCAGGCTCCTGCCTTGTATGCATAACACAGAAACTGCTCACTCAGCCATGTATGCATGAATTCTATATGAGGTAGAAAAGCAACATTAATGCACAAATGTTGCTTGCATCGTCACACGTTTGATAGAAGACTGAAAAGACAGCTGGGAATGAGACTACAACAGCAAATCCAAGTGTTGAAAATCTAATACTTTTACAGCTTTATTTTTCTTTGACAAGTTTTATCCCTTAATTATTTCTCTCTGACAGGATGTATCTCTGATAGAGCTAATAAAACAGTCAAAGTATTTAACCCATTCAACAACAGTGATATGCTCAGTTTGAGGGTTCAAAGATACAATATGCCAAAGCAGGATTAGTAAGATATGTTAACTCTGGTGTATCTTGAAGGCTCCTCAGCAGTTTGAGGACATTCAAGAAATTAAGTGTTAATAAGTGAACATTGGCAATATTTTACAGAGATTGATACCACTGTGGCTGAGACCTTGTGAGAAATCCTTACAAGAGGAGAACAGCTGTAATAGATGTGCACTTACACTATGTGAATATTAGGAAGCGCCCCTTGGAGCCATTATTGTATTTAAGGTAATTTCACACTGATTAGATGCAAACAAGCAGGCAAACCAGATCACATATTTCAGGAAATTTGCATTAAAAACATTTAATATGCTTTCTTACAAGCAATTACAGCTGTTTCATTTATTTTTCAATTATACTATTCTGATTTTGAAGTAAAAAAATCATGCAAAGCACTAAAATAATTCCTTTTCTTGCTGTAAATTCTCCCAACGAAGCTCTCAGATGCTCTGCATAAACATTAAATATGATGACTGTTTTCCCAGTATGCTAAATATGCTGCATCTCAGTCTGAGCAAAAAACACTCTTAAAATCTTTGGAGAGACATAATGAAAAACTAAAACTGCGCTAACCCTCGCTTATTTCCTCAGTTGATCATAAAAAAGTGGGTAATTTCTATAAAGTCGAACACTGTGGGTTATCTCTAGAGGCTTTAATGGTTTTTGACTGAGACTCAGTGAAAATGAAATTTGGCAGCAGAGGGCCTCCAGATGAGACATCTATCTGAGGTAAAAACATGTAATCACACTCAAGGTGTTCTCTTTTGCATAACATGCTTGTGACATTTGAATAAGGGCTCATCCCTGCACACTGATTCAGTCAGCTTTCAGGGGTGTTTACCGCAGGAACAGAGTGTCAGCTTAGATTAAAAAACAAAAAGGAAGTCCCTGCGGTGCTCACGAAAGAACATGGCTGCAGGTTAGCCGTGAAAATAAATGTTGCAAAGCTGTTTTTTTCAGACACAGCCAGGCTGTGTCTTTATATATTCCTGTGCTCGGAGCTTCTCTCTGGGCTTGATTACCAAATAGGACTGAGTGTTACGTTACTGTGTGCTCACAAAAAGCATTAATGATTCCCTCTTTAAACCCTGAAGGAGTGTTAGATTTGTGCTTGTAAGTGTGTTTGAGGATGTTCTTGTGCAGGTCTGGGGAGGATTCTTCTCTGTTAGAGTTGAATTATCTGCCTGTCTGTCTGGCAGGAACCTGTGAGAGCAGGAGAGAAAGCTGAATGGCTCTGGCTTGATGTCTCTAGCTCTAAACCCCGAGATACACATGGTGCATGATCAGATGTTTCCTATTTTTATACCACTGGTCTGTTTGGCATCTTATCCTACCTTAACCAGTCGACACAACACTCAACCTGTTTCTCATTAAGAAGCTGTTTGTACAAAGTTCGCAGCTTGTTTAATTTAATAATCTAGCTGTAGCTATCACCTCATAACTGAACTGTTATATTTTAGAGCCACACTGTTACTTTAGATACAAGTATTAAATCTATATTTTATTGGTTTTTGATATGGAATGTTTTGAAGAAGTGGATTTGAAAAAAAAATTTTAAACTAAAGCCAGTATAAATGTTTTTAATGGCCAGCAGGGGCCGACTTCACTCGTCGCAGAAATAAGGTCCATTTGTGTGAAAACAGTTAAATGAGCAAAATTCTCAGTTGACTTACTACCTCACAAACATTTGAAGTTTATGGTCTCAATCTTTTTTTTTAAGTCTTCCTCAGAACAGCATGATGTTCATTTAGTTAATTATAATTCTATCTAGAAATAAATTGTTGTAAAGTAGGCTGTGTCTTAGGACGTGGCCATCTGTGATTGAGGAGATTCTAACAAAGCTGCCTGCCAACCAGAAAAGAGATATGGATCCTTGTTGAGTCCATATAAAGTCCAGTTTGGTTTCAGAAACTAATGGTTAGTATTGGGTGGAGACAGTTAGGACAGTAAGGTAATGTGCAGACCAGTAACTTTGTCCAAAAATTATCAATATCATCCACCGATCTCACCGATGGTTAAAAGCCCTAAGTACCCTAGTATCCTAATAGCTACACCCCTTAGCTGCGGGTCATCCCCCACTCTCTACTTATCTCTTGTCCAATCCAAAGAAGGCAAAGAAAATGCCCAAAAGACAACTGAATTTTTAAAAAAGTAATTGTTTTTACATTTTCCTTTATAAAAATAAGGTCAAAATCTATAAATAATTTGGAGGATTTCAGTATGTGTACCTGAAAACAGAGGATAAACTTAGGCCCTTAACACCAACACCAACCAATGTACATGTGCGGCCCTTTAACACATCCTTTCACTCCTTCTCCTAATTTCCTGTTTTATTCACTGTACTATCCTCCAACTAAAGGTATAACAGCCCAACCAATTTTTTTTTTTTTTCCCCCAAAATTGTTGCCTACAATGCTGCTTTCAAGAACAGCCTGCAGCATTTTAGCATCACTTTCAGTTTGACAGGTCTAAAATTGAACAAAGTAGTGCAAAGGCTTTCAAATGTAAATGTGGACGGCTTGACAAACACAATCTGCATCTGTTACTATCGTGCCACTAATTTGAATTGTTGATTTTTAATATATGTATCCCTAAACAGCAAGACTGATGCTGGCTGCATTCTCAAAACAAAGCGAACCAAACTGACATTGAGAGCACTGCAGGTGTGTGCTGCGTCCACTGGCCCATCAGCAGGTTGGGGTATTTCACAGGGTGCTGGAAATTAATTAAAGGATACTCTGAGAGTAAATTATTCCTCTCTTCTATATTTGGAATCTAACACATATCAGTCCCATGGTTCTCATAAGGGAAGCAGACTCAAACCACATTGGCTGCAGCTTTATAGCTTTTCATTATGAAAAGTCAATAAAGATTTTAAGAGCCCATGCTGGAGTTTCCTGGGTCTGTTTTTCCCCATCGCCAACTTCAGCATCACAGAGCAGCGTACAAGCTTTCTTTGATTTCAAGACTTTAGCAAACGTTCTTTTTTTTTGAGAGTGTCAGTGGAAAGAAGACAAACAGGAAAATAAACTGTTTTAAAGTTTGCTTTTTATGAAAACAAAATTTGAGTTTTAAGCAGATGTCATAAGCTTTTACTTATCTTTTAGAGAGGTGGTTTAAGGTGCTCAGGTCAGGGTGACACAGACCAGGTCCCCTCTCTGATGTTATTTCCCAGAAATCAACAAAACCTCTCCCTCTGTATTAACCAAAAGCTACTCTAGACAGCATTATGATTCCTCAAGTTATGATGCAGATTACAATGAGTGAAGTGTTGTGTATGCAGGCAGGTGCACATCTTAGGTGGCTGAAGAATAAACTGGTTTATTAATGGATGCAGAGAGACTCAGTTACGAACATGGCGGTGAAGGTTCATGTAAACAGCTTAACTGGAGAGCAGCCAGTAGCAAGGTTAATCTCTGCAGGAGCTAGGGGACATGTTTGCATTAACACTTAACAGAAACAATCATGCAAACACCTCAGTGTAATTGATGCTACATCCAATCCATATATAATAAAAGCTACAGTACATTACAATGTCTTTGTTTCTATGCTGGTTTGTTGAGCCATTAGAGAGCAAGAAAGCTCCTTAACAAGATGCAAACACATTGATATATACATTTACTACCCCAAACATGTCAGCGAGGAGTGATTCATTGATACATCCAGAAGACACAGTGAGACGAAAGTGTTCATTAGGAGCCTGACTTTAAGCCACAAGAGGAATACAAGAGCAGTTACTCTCTTTTTAGCTCTGATTTGGTCTCTACCACCTTGTTTAGATGCATGTTCTACCAGAAGAAACAGGTGTTCCTTGAATTCTGCACCATGACAGACTCCAAACACAGTATATTTAGCCCTACAATTCAATGTTTCTGTGCAAAGTGTTAATATGAGGGGCTTTAAGAACCTGTATTTTGCCTTTATGTGGATCATAAACTTTTCATACACGTATGAATGCGGATTTTCTTATTTGGGTGCTCAGAAAAAACTAATCCAAGAAACCTTTTGATCTGTAATGGACTACAGAGATATACTTCACATGCATACAACATCATCTTCACTGAAAATGTTGGACTCAGTGTACCATGCTTGCGATTTGTCTATGGTTTGGGTTTTTGCACACATCACTGTCTTTTATAAGAAAGTATCTATCCTCCTTACACAACGAAAGAATTGAGCGTTGGTGTATCTTTCTCTCAGCCTACATGAACTGCCCTCTTATTTATGTTCTCATTGGACTCTTTAAACTGTCACCAGCTGTGACCTCCAGTATAAAGGACACATTTTGTACGTCACTCCAAAAAACCTGCTCTGTCTTTGGTTAAGTGCTTCTG